>NW_011365511.1:20311-45624 GCF_000735185.1 Notothenia coriiceps | reverse complement strand
CTCATTTCCCTGCTTCTCGTGGTTTCCTTGCGTCTCTCCATGCTTCCCTGGTGGGAGGGACTAGTCGCAGGGAAACGACGCAAGTGAGGGACGCAAGGAATCCATTTAAAGTGGACCTATCATGCTATATTTGAACAATATAGTGTAGGACCATACCTATATAAGGCATATTTATACTTTTTATTTTTCAAAATACCAAACAGATCATGCATTTTAGCCATTCCTCGTTTCGCTCAATTTAACACTGTCTTTACATGGACAGATTCTGTGAGAACAGCACCATCTACAGGCCTGGCATATGTACTACAGCGTCTCCAGTGCTTTCGAACGGCAATGTCCGTGGCTGTCTCCTCCTGATTGGTGGAGTTGGCCCAATAGCCATAGCGCCACTTCTGTGACGTCATAGAAGTGTTCAAATCTGGATCAGTCTGTATCAGATCCGTTGCAGCCCCTTTTTAAGAGATTTGGGTATGGAGGAAAATAGAGAGGGTTGTGTTTTCTGACACTTGGTGAGTTCCCTGGAACACCGGGGACACATGTTCATGTATAAAAGACGTACAAAAGTGCATTTTGCATGATAGGTCACCTTGAACCGAAGTGAGATGCACCTATAGAGCCTAAAATCCAGTTCCGACCACCAGGAGTTGAGTGAACAACAGGATCTTTTTAAGAGTGTTTTCAAAAGTAATTCCAAGAGTTTCTATTGATTGGCATTCAGTCATTAGCTGGTTGGTTTTCAATACAGTCCTAATGCAAGTTGTACACATTTGAACCCATATTTGTCCATCGATTGAATCGTATTCTGACAGAAAAAACATGAATGCAATTTGATATGCCTCGGTCCACTCAGTTTTTAACGACAAGTAAAGCATGTCTTTGCTTGATTTGATTTCAGAGAGGAAGGAGTCAATTCTGTTACATTTTCCCTTTCTCCTTTCCCTTGCCATCTTCTTAAGCCAACTGGACCAGAACACAACTCTCAAAGTCAATTGATATTTCTTAATTGATTTGCATGTTTTGTCTACTTTCTCCATTGTTTTTTATGTGATGTAATACCGTATAAAATCCATCAGGAAATGAGTTGCTTCGTCAATAACACCAAAGGTCTGTTACCATAAAGTAATGGGATCATCTGTAAAAAAATTGAGTTTTTGGATGAAAAAGGTTCAACCAAATGACTGAAGCATTAGTCCGCTGGAAATCAGAGGGTAGGTGTTGAGAGCCCGTGACACTCCATGGCGAGTTACATATTCCACATGTCCCGCATTACTCAACATTGGCTCACTCCGGTGCCTCTGGGGGCGAGCCCTGCAACCATTCAACACTAATGGGCTGAAAGAAAGACTTCAGAGCACCTCTACTATTTCCTCTCAGCATTTCTCAGTACTCATTATGCACAACACACTTTTATCTAATGCACAAAAACAGATGTTCTTCCCATGATTGTGCTCACCTTGGTAACCCTCTTTGTCAAGCTTTTGTTTCAGACTATTTTGTATTCCAAGGTGGAAGTGACACTGTCCCAGAAGAACTAGCCAATCCATTAACGATCTGCCCCTTTTAATCAGACCCAAGACCGCTAATGCCAAACATGAATGACAAGGACATTACAGAAGATTGGGGGGCTGCTCTGAGTAATTGAGGTTCCCTTTGTCTACAATGGGACATCAGGATGTGACTTTGCAAACTACCCTTAACAAGGTGCAATGCAAAATGTAGCTTGAACTGTATTAACTTAACTTTTATTATGAAATAGCCAAAAAAGCTCTTTTGCACCAATATTTGCAGCTTAATACAGTTATTGTTGCATATGTATTGAGTCAAGTAGAACTGGATGCAATCTCAACATTTACAGTCAAGAACATTTGTAAAGTCTTCAGTTATGATAGCATTTTGTTAGCCTGTACTCAAATTATTATTATAAACATTTAAATTAATAATGATTATGGCACCAGATTCAATCAAAGAATCACCAATCTCATTAAAAATGCATCCTGACGGGGCATAAACGTCTATCTGAATTTGGATGCCAATACATTCAATATTTTTAAGAAATTCCATGAAAAATTCTAAGTGTCAAACTCATGGTGGCACTAGAGGAGAAGTCATGCAATCACGTAGGATTTATGGTCTGTGAGCCATTAAGGCTGGCAACGTTTTGGGAGTATCCATCTTGCAGATGTTGGGATATTTCACAGGATATATCAAAACCTTCCTCATGACAAACATGTACTGTATTTCATGCTGGATAAAAGACATCCCTATCTCACCAAGAGAAAAACTATAAACTATTATTCAGTTTGATTGCATTTGATGTACTAAAATGAAGTCATGCTTCATTCCGAACAGAAAAAGTGGTCATCAAACCTAGAGTAGTCCAAATGTCCAAAAGATATATAATGCAAACCACCTTTTAATCAGGACATAAGAAAACATGTGATAGGCGTCTTAGAAGTTCCTAATTATGATGTATGATAAAAGGTTATTCCTAATTCCTCCCTGTATTCATGTGGATCCCAGGTGCACAGTGTGACCACTACTAAGGGTTCTACTTCACTCTTTACAAACTGTGTATTGTGCAGTTTGCTCTCTGAGCCTTGGTTACTAAACGATCACCATCAGAGTAACTGTACACGCTGTGATATTCACTAAGCACCATACCTCGTGATGGCAGCATCAGCCCTCTATGTTGCCTCAACAAGCTGCCCATTTATTAAAACCTTAAGGTTTTGCATACAAGCCTCAGTGAGGTTGATCCAGGGGTAACTGAGCCCCTGACCGGGAGCCATATGAGCCAAATATGATTCGACACGGCCCACAGCTCCAGGGTCAGACCGCAGCGAGGAACATGTGTCCCTAGGAGGGAAGGACTTGTTGCTCCCTAAGCCAGTGAAAATTCTCCAGTTTGTGCAACAAATCCTAATGAGGCTGTTCTCTGTGGGGGAACCAGGGCCCTGTCCGCGAGGATTTGTCTGAAGAGCTAAACAACCCAGGAAAGATTCAGTGAAGCAACTCGCTCGCTTACACCCTGGCTCTCTGTCTTACACACACAAAACCAAGACTGATGAGGTGAGGGAAGCCAAGCGCTGCTCTGCAGGACGAGGCCTTGCAAAGGATTTAAAATGTGTCCACCCAGAGAGTCAAGGCATAAGATATTAACTAGAGAACACAGGCTGATATGTGATTGATAGCTCATGACAAAATATATGTTTGGTTAAGCTACTGGCAGTCGGGTAGGAAAGCACGAGCGACTCAAAAAGTCAGGTAGTTCGTAAGATTATCCTGCGGTTTGGGCGCCTAAGATTTATGTGCAGTTCAAAAAACTTGAATTTGACTGTTGGGTACTTCAATAAAGAAGAAAGACAATCCGTCTGATTGCAGGGATCAGAAGGTTGTGGAATAAAATCATTTCTGACAAAGAAATTGACATAAATGTCAAAACCAAATATGGACGTTTCCATCTGTGGTTGATATTCCTACAAACTCAATACAGACCAATAGAAGTTATAGAGGAGAGACGGCAGGACGGAAAGGGGTCGATGTTCAAAGACATTCCCATGATCCTGATCTGTCTTTGGGGTCAGTCCACCTGAACCACATTAATTCATGTTCCCTTTCTGTGCCTCTTCCTTTTCCTCAGGACAACTGTGAAGGTAATGCTTTGTAGCAAAGCTTAGTTTAAAAGTCAGATCGCCGTATATTACCATGATACACTCTGACAACTCTATTGACCACCGTCCACTTTTGTTCAGAGGGGGGTTAGAATAGTGGCACTAATATGCAACACCTGTTCCTTTGCGGCAACAGTCAGTATATCAAATATACAAACAGTGACAGCTGTGGTGCAGGCGGTGATATGGTAAGGCCAGCGTGATGCAAAACACAGACAGGGGTTGTTTCTCGGAGCCCTTCTTCCCACACAGGGCCCTCTCCAGGTCAAATAGCTGAAAGCATAGAGTGTATTGGCCAGAGCCTGTAATATTTCACATGTGCTTTTTTGAGGAGCACCAGGCGCTATCAATGACTTTAATCTTAAGCCCGGGAAGCAAAAAAAAAAGGGTCCATCAGGATGCCTGCTTTCAATTACGAGGTCCGTAAAGACGCCGAGATAGGAGTTGATGTGATGGATGGCATGCCATGATAGGGTCCATGCCTCTGTCTGCTGAGGCTGGAGTTTGGCTGCTGGGATCATACACATGCCAGAGACACACCCCAGACTTAAGTCTACAATCAAAGAAAGGGGTGTAATCATGGAGTGACTAAGGATCTGGCTTGAGCATTAAGTATTTGATTGTATACCTATTCATACCTGGGTGGCATCATTACTGATTTACAAAAAATATCTGAAAGGATCGGCAGAAGCATACCCATTGCATTGTCTGAGATAGGAGGTGGGTCCCAATACCTTGCACAGTATGTAGTGTACCAGAATTTTTTTCTCCAATATATAGTATGTCAAATGCAGTATGCCAAAAACAACAGGATGTCCTACTGCATCCATTTAGGGTTAGGGTTAGCTTGAGCTCAATGTTGGCAAAAGTATGTTTTAATTGTTTGCCTTCTTCCTGTCGCAGTTACTTTGTTACTACTATGCTTGTATACTCAGTATAAGTACACAAATACTTTTTAGGACATCTGCAGTATGTGATTTGGAACAGCATATCACGTTTACCATGTTTGCCGTTCACTTGCTAACGTTAGCAAATTAGCACTTAACACAAAGTACAGATGAGGCTGATGGCAATGTGATTAGTTTTTCTATTTAGTCAAAATGTTTGTTTATGACTAAATTGTTTACGAGAGTGAAGGTTGGGGACATGAGAATTTGGACCCCAATTCTTCCAAATCAATCTAAACTTACACGCTATATTTTTGTATCTATTTGATGAGTGTGCAGAGCAATAACATAAAAGGGCACACAAGGTAATGCTATTTATAAGATGCGCCTTACAGCACTACTTGTTTTTCCTACACTTTTTATTTATGGTTTCTGGCCTCTCCATCAGCTTGTTTATCCTTCACTTAAAAAGTGGAAGATTTAATTCAACACAGCTGTCCTGGATTTAAATTGCAAAACCATAACATTTTGAGTATTGACATCTTATTGTTATTTATATATGAAATGAAATTCCAGTTTATTGATATTTTACAGGATGGATTTTTATGTTAATTTGGCATCCAAGACTTTATTTGAATGCAGTCCAAAGTCAGCGACTTAATCTGAGTTCTGCATTAATAAAAGATGGACGAAATAAAGTTGAGTTTGTTTGGCGTTATAAAAGAGAAATAAATAAAGATTCTTGGTACAAAGTCATTCTTTAATTGAATCTTTCATGAGGTTGAGACTAAAAGGATTCCAGATCCAATCCAAACCTCCAGAACAGCTACTAAACAGACATTATGGCGAGATTGTTTTGTAAACCGCACAGGCAGCAGTTTGTAGAGAAAATGAACAGCAGCTAAATAAAACACCAGACCACCGACAGTCAGAGAGACTAGCTGGAAAGCAGAGTGTAGCATTTAGCATCTAAAGAGCCACGTACTGTATAGCCTTAGGCGATGGTAGAGACCAAAAACAGAGCTAAAAGAGAGAGGATATTTGACTTCAAATCCCAACCTAGACAGAATCAGATATTTAAATAAACAACTGTTTGCTCAGTAGTTTTCTATATTGAATGAAAAAAAAAAAAATGATGGTTTTTGCAGGTTTAAATATGGACTTTGACACCAAAGGGGTTGATAACATACATCAAAGATATTCTGAAAAACTTCCCAGACTTTTCTCCCATGAAAAGACAAAAACTTTGAAATTCGATTCCCAGGTTGGATTTCATCCCCACTGAAAGCTAAATATTTATCTCAGTCTGATCTAAATCCATGTCCCCGACAGGCCAGGCCAGATAGTGAAAGTCTTTGTCCCCTCAGAGCTGGGAGAACATCTCTATCTCTCAGGAATCTCCAGTATTGGATCGGGTCAGCCGGGCCTGTCAGCACCGAAAGTCACAAATCCATAGTGTGTAGCAGTTTGATGTCTCGACAAAGACAGACAGAGATTAAGCATGCTGGTGCCACGGGGTGCACAAGATCCACTAGTGTCTCCATCCTGCAGCTCGACATCAAAGAACAAGTTTGAATTATAGACAGCAAGTGTGCAGTCATGCCTCCGGTGGCTACCAACTCCCGGCCCGATTAACCCCTTTGCCACCCCGAGGAGAGAAAGCAAGCCTGGATCAATTACAAGACCAACAACTGCACATGAGCAGGGGTACAGAGGGTCCCTCAGGTTAGAAGGTTTTTCAGTTTGAGGCAATTTAAAGTTACAGCAGGGCTAACCTCTGACAATCAGATTTTAGATTGTGCATAATGTGTTGAACGGTATCTCTCTCTGTCTTTATATCATAGAGTTACACCTTTTTCCATTTGTACATCTATGAGGCTCTGATGCATTGAATACAAAAGCAGGTGCAAGCAGGTTAAGCTTTTCAGACAGGTCCACCAATTATTAACTCTTTTTCCAACTCCAAGGACTTCTCAGACGGCCCGGGCATTACCTCACTTTCTTTTACTGCCATTGCTCACGGAATATTTCCCTTAACTGAACGCCAGCGGTTACAATGGGGAAAGATTGCAGCATATTATCGGCAGATGGACCCAAGAGGATTTGGACAAGGCCATTAGAGCGCAGATGACACATGGGATTCATTCTTAGGATGAACTGGTGTCGTCAGCAGAAGGCAACGACGGTAAATAGAGCAAAGGGAAACAAGGAAACACTGATAACAGATGCTGATTTGTAAAATAACTATTTTTTTAATAATTACCGGCTTTGACTTTTTTCAAAGAGGTTGTATTCTACTAGCTTCAAAGGCAAGTGGAGTCATCCTCAATGCTTCCAACATCAATGGCATAGAAAAAGGGTTTTATTTTAAAGCTTGTATAATTGATAGGGACTTTTATTGCACTTTAAGTAAAGAGCAGTGCAGGAATGAGTCCTAAAACAAGAAAATGAGTCAGCATTTCACCACTTCCGGTTACCTCGTCTCATAGGTTTTTTAACGTGTTTTTGGTTAGCATAACATTTAGTTTGACTATATAAAATATATGAGTAAATACCCCTCTGGTGAATGTCCAAGCCTCTATGTGTCATCAACAGATATTGACAAGTGACCAAATAAGACTACTAAATGTCATCACATGAACTCAGCGGTGACGATGCAAAGACAATGCGACCGCGTTGTCGTTCGTTTATAGCCTAACGTTAGCTACATACTTCTGGCTATTGCATTTACGTTTCAAAAATCGTACAAATATTTATAAAATTTGAGGAATATCCTGTTGAACATAATGTGTAAGAATCATAAACATGTGTTTGCCACAGATCTTATTTTCCTGCAATATTCAAGAAGCCAATGGAAAGAAATCCCATTGCTTTTTGACGTGGGACCCCTTGAGTTGCTAACGGTTGGTCTGCAAAACAAAAACGCCACTTTATTTAGTTAGTTGTGTAAGTTGGTCATAATCCAAATGTTCAACATAAATGAAGTAACGGTAAATAAAGCTGCTGTTTTAGAATTCATGTGCAAATTGATTGTATAAGTGATTGATGTAATTGCATTTTTATATCCGAGATAAAACAAAACATAGTATAGGACGATTTTAAATAATGTGTTCTGAAACAGGATACCTGAAGTACATAAAGAAATATATTATTTGTAACAAAGTTACATAATAAAAGAGATAGAAAAACACGAACATTGTACACGCCGACGTTTGGGAGTTATTTGAATTGTTCCCAGCATAATTTTGAAAGGAATGGCATAATGATAGTGCAAAGACTGATTTAGAAACAGTGAGGCTAGAATACAAAAAAAAAGCGATATGAAAAAAAGCTGCCCAGATGGAGATAGGCCAAAAAATGAGATGGCAAGCAGCTGTTAAAGCCAGCTGCCCAGCCAGTTGTTCATAAGGGCCGGGAGGCCGGGCGGAGGGATTCAGAGACATTTCGGAAAGGCGTGGGGGGGTTTGAGTAAAGATATAACAAGCAGGCAGAGACAGTGAGGGGGGTTGACAGGGAGGAAGGAAAGTGAAAAAAAAGACTTCAAACTAAATGATTTTGTTCACTATGGCAGATTTAGGAGTGGAACAAATGTATCAGTAGGTTAACCTTGGCTCTGTTCTACATTGCACTTTCCTTTTAAATACATCTGAGAAACAGCTCAAGTTCATTATGAAAAAGCCCTATATACACAGTAAAAGATCCATAATGAAGAGATAATGGAAGCATTTTCCTAAAACAGCATGGGGATCAATATCACACTGAAAC
Organism: Notothenia coriiceps; assembly: GCF_000735185.1. Taxonomy (NCBI): domain Eukaryota; kingdom Metazoa; phylum Chordata; class Actinopteri; order Perciformes; family Nototheniidae; genus Notothenia; species Notothenia coriiceps. Next base: position 37,301 of record NW_011365511.1, on the reverse strand, counting down.
AAAGCGGCTGTGGCTCAGAAGGTAAAGGGGGCGTCTACCAATTATTAGAGGATCAGTGGTTTTATCCCCAGTCAAATGCAGTCAACACGTCGAGGTGTCCTACGAAAAGATAGTTGAGCACAAAGTGTTACCGTAGGCCTGTCTAAGGTATAGAAGTAGTATGTTAAATAAGCCACTGATATAAATACAGATATGTTTTAACTCTTCCACAATGTTGAAAGACCAAACAAGTTCTTTCAATGTGATATTTAAACCACTAAATCTCATCTGGTAGCACAGCATTTAGAAAAACTTTTGTGCTTTTTCAGAGTTCTCCTAACAGCCAATATTACCATTTTAGTAATGACAGTTGCTTATGGTACATAGGAGCCTCCTCGTCCTAGCTATCTTTCTTTATTGTAGATAAAGTGTGAAAAGGACTCATTACTAAAAGTGTTACATTTTAAATGTAACATTAATGCCTGCATTATGTCATCTAGAAAGCTTTTATGGGCATCATTTAATATCATATCATTAAAAAATCTGATGAATTACATGAAAATGCTGTCAAATGCAGATTTTCACTTACATTTGAAGATTGCGGTTACTTAATGAAGCCAATTATAAGTCAACACCCTTACTATATACATCAGGCATAACATCACCACAGGACGTCCAGGAAGCTCCTGTTCAGCATGGACTACTGGGCAGATGTTGGGGGAAAGCAAACCTAAGGCTGCCACCTTGTGGCCTTTCCTGAGTGATGTAACTTAAAGAGCATCACAAAAAGGGGAAAGTGCAGGGCAAAAGCATGCGATGACAAATCATTCTTTGACACTGAAAATGATCAGTGTTCTTAGGGTAGTGTTAAGTACATGGCTTTCATTTGCTTGAACTTAGACTGACAAATGCATAAACATTTTGATAATTCAAGCTGTTCAACTGTTCTCTCATTTTGGGGTCAAATTGAATACAGCATCACAGATGTGTAATTGTGAGTGTGCTGCATCAGATAGGGGTGTGGGTTTGAAAGATGTTCCAGAAACTTACTGTAAATTCTTCAGATGTTTCTGTGTTTGTGTTTCCTTTGGTCCGACAGCAACGCGCTGACCTCACCTGGCAGCCTCCGGGGAACTCTGATAAGAGAAAAGTACAAACAGATCAGTGAGAGACATTGAGCACGTTCCACAGCAGCTGCCATAACTCTCCCACAAAACTGCAGAACAACAGAAAGTGATATTCATCACAGGTGTTTTTAACAGGGCTTGTATTTATATTCTTTTATAAAAACAGTTTATAACATAATATAGGGTAAAAGATTAAATGTGAAATTATATTTAAAGCAAAAGAAAAACCAAATAAATCCCTCAAAATCAGAATACGGAAGACAGCGATTGTCTTGTTATTATTACATTCCCTTATTGCATATTCAGCTTTCTTGTAAACAGTTTTGATATTTATAATGTTTTAAATATTTCAGTTTTATACTATTATTTGACATCTGTATTTCTCTTACAACAAGGCAAACTATGTTTAAACCCAATGGCATTAAACCTGTTTCTGATTCTCAATAGGTAGAGGAAGAAAATATTGATACAGAATTGTATTGAAATATGATGTTTTGTGATACTAAATCAACTGAAAAATACATCATGGGCCTTTATTTAATAGTTTACCTGCAATGATCAACTCATTTAATCCTTTTGTAATGCTATACATCTCTTACTATTGCTATTATGACCCCAGTGTTTATACTATCAAATTGGGTAGAAAATCACTCTTTGTGCAAGTGCATCAATGTAGTGCTATGTTATTTGATGTTACATGCCGGGAATGGGATAAATGCTAGTGCAGAACCCTCCGTTCTAAACTTTCTTCACATATTTTCCCTCAACCCAACCCACAGACCCAGCCCTCTGTCTTTGTCCCACTTCTGTTTCTAAACAGTTATGCGGCTAAAGAGCTGCTGGTCACGTTCATATGATGTTTATATGCTATGAAAAGAGCAGTGGCGGCCGGTCCATAAGGGCGCTAGGGGCACCGCCCCCCCTCTTCCCACATGTTTGATTGTCATTAAAAATTAAAAATTAAAAAATAAATATATTTCCAATTTTTTTTTTTTTTTTTTTTTTTTTAAAGAACAAGGTACATGACAAGAGACAAAAACGAACTGACACTGAACACTGGAAGACGGGGGAATTTAAACACATGACAATAAGACACAGGTGGGAACAATCAGGGGCGGGACCAGTGGCGGCCGGTCCATAGGGGCGCTAGGGGCCCCGCTCCCCTCTTCCCACATGTTTGATTGTCATTAAAAATTAAAAATTCATAAAAAAATATATTTCCCAAAAATATATATATTTTTATTTTATTTTTATTTTTAAAGAACAAGGTAAATATTATATAGTTGGTATCAGTAAAATGTATAATCTACAATAAAATCTTGTTTAAAATTGTTTTACGATGTCTAAAGTTACTGATAAGTCACATGTTTCCTGCCTGGCCGCAGCGTGTATCATTACCCTCTCTCGTCCGGGCGGTAGAAAAGAGCCCTCAGCCAGAGCAGCTGCAACCAACAAGCTGACTGTTGCTATCTGTAAACTATGCCGCCGAAACATAATTTCAGCCAATCAGCGTCGTCAGATCTGATGCTCAAAGGGCGCCCTTTCAGCGCCCTGGCCTGTGTGTCTGTTTAGACTCGTATCCAAGGTGACGCTACAGTAGGGCAGGGCTATTCAACTACACATTCAGTTGGGCCAGATTTTAAAACTACAAAATTCAGCTGGGCCAGACATTCAGCGGCCTGTAAAAAGCGGGTAGTGACACACTTTAAACAAACACATATTACTGCGATGAAAAACATGCAATTTTTATTCATTGTTCATCTAACAAAGGTAGGTCAAAAAGTGCATAAAAACACAACAAATTAGCATTAATTTAACAGAATCTGAAAAAAAAGTGCACAGTTGTAGCATTACATTTGTTTGCTTTAGAAGTCAAATATTCAGGTTATTTTTTTTGAACCAGGCACATCACAAAGTTTATTTACTGAATACAATAATAGCAGTCTTAATACATTTCCTGACATACAAAAAAAAACAGCTAAAGAGCTCCAATGCAACACAAAGAGGTAGTACCGTAGCAATACTATTTTTTCACTTTTCAAGTAATAACAAAACAATCATACGTTTTGGTCACATTTGACCGAGACACATTACAAAGTGCATTTAAATGAATACAGAAAGAACTGTCANAATGGATTTTTTGTCAAAGCACTTCAGATATTCATTGCTATCAGGATGTTAAGAGCATTCCATGGAATGAGAAACCGGCTCGAGATACACTTTTTGTTATATTCCATGGAATGCTCTTAACATCCTGATAGCAATGAATATCTGAAGTGCTTTGACAAAAAATCCATTAAAAAAAGTCATCTGTGGAAGCCGTGGTACTGTAAAAAGCACGACCAATCATTTGAGGCGGCCCGGCTAAAATAACTGGATGGCCTACCTGCCTGTCAGCCTTCCAGCTGTGCACAAACTTATCTCGTGCCCTCATTGCTCATGTGCGCGTTCATGTGTGTTGGAGGAGGGGCTAAGGAAGTTGCAGATTTGTTCCGGCTGTATTTTTCAAATTCTAGCGCACTCGAGCTGGTTTCTCCAAAATTACCTACCCCACCTTTAATGTAATAGCAGTTAAAACGGGACCGGTCAAATTTGACCGCGAACACCAAAGTAAGGGGGGGGAAACTAAGACAATAGGAGGGTTAAGAAACACACACAGGGATGTTTGCCAAACAATGGATAAGGCAAGGGTTATTTTAAAAGTAATCTTTACTGTTTGCTCTTGAATAGTTTTCTTTTACATTGCTGTAAATGCAGAAGTGTTAAAAAATCTGATTTATTTATGCATGAGACCGAAAGTCAGAAACATGGGACATAAAAAAAAGTCATTTTTGTTTATTTTACATACTACTTTTTCAGAGCAACCATTTGAGGATTTGAGCAGTTAATTTTCCTCCCCAGGCTCTCAAAAGCATGTGTAAATATACAAAAAATATAATTTGAATAATGTGTTTGTCCACACTTCCACTGTTTCAAGGACAAGGAGGCTGGTAAAGAACTTTGAGCCATTATGTAAAGTGAACCAGGTCCCTCTGACCTGAGGTCATCACCCTAAATTGGCCAGAAGTCCCTCCTCATCTGTCCACATTTAAACTCCCTCTGTGGCTACCACTCTCTTCATCTTCTCCCTATCGACGCACACCTTGGTAATTGGTGATGTGGACCATATGTTGGCTTTGAATGGCCTTCTGTTCTGTAGAGCCGTTTAAAATACTCAAGGACATATCATAACCTTGTTATTAGGCTACATGTACCTTCCTGGCCTGGCGTCGCTGGCAGGAGGACAAGTCTAGCTCTTTCAGCCCTTATCAAACATCTCCTTTTTCTTCAAGCCTGTCAAATCATCACGTTTAGCCCTCTGCTGCAACACGTTTTGTTCTGTCACTGTGTAATCTTCACCTCTGAGTGACCTCCTCAGACCTTATAGACGCCAGACGGACCGAGGGGAACCGGCAGTGGTGTGGCCTTATAGCTGGAGGGTCAGTGTATTTTTAAAGAGATGGGTAGAGGAAAAATAATTGCAGGTTTTGTACAAATGTGTGTATTTATGTTTGTGTCCTTTTTATTGGTGCATTGTCGCCACATCGCTATGAGGTCACCAGGAGGTCCCTTGAGCTGCTTATGAACACATTCTCAGTCTTCTAATCCTTTCTCTACCAATTAAGACCATTTTTTTCTTCAATCGCTTGTTTAGTGTCTGTAGCTGGAACATTTTCATTGCTTGTTGCCATTTTCATGGACCATTCTTAATATTATTTTCGTATTTTTAAAAAACAAATGTACCCATTGTAGAAGTCTTGCTTTATAATAATTGCTTCTAGGCAGCTGATTTGAACTCCAGTCAAATACCTTTTTTCAATAGTAGAAAGTCTCAGTCTAATGTACCCTGAAAAAACCAATAAATATTGTCTTTGTGTCTCAACAGGTTAACTTGTTTCTGTGAGGAGTTTGAGTCTGAATGCATGAATAGATGCAGAGCATGGTCCTTTGTCATCCTACAGGTAAGACACATGTCACTGTCCGGTCTCTTCGTGCACATCTTACTCTTATCTGTTCCTCTTTTAAAAGTACGTTTATGCATAACCCACGTCTGCAACAGTCATGATTGACACTGGCTTTGTCTATGCTCCGTTCTTACATTGTTACGTTGGTCGGAAAATATTACTCTACAAGTTAACAACACTGCAAGATTCTATAAAACATGACCACATACAGCCAACCGATAACAAGTAACACAATGAAAATAGGAGGCACTAAATGTTGTAAATCTATCTACGAACACAAAAATCAGAATATCAATACACAGGAGCTGCATCTGGACATAGGATATTTAAATTGTTCATTGTTTGTGGATGTTTAAACCCCTGGGTGAATCAAACCGGCCGTCATTGACAATTGTTCTGTGTTATGTTTAAATAAGGGTGGGTTTTCCACCTTTTCGAACACATACAAAACTTTTTTCGGCATTTTTGGCAGGCATGACATTGTTCCTTATTGATGCTGTTTTTCTGCTAGCCTTGCAATTTATGTGATGTCAATATAATTAATCTTAATTCCCCAAAGAGGTGTAACCCAGGGCATCCACTTTGATTATTATCAGCCTTTTAAATGGCCGTTACCAGCCGCCAATCAATTGCATAGATCTGATGGTATGGCTCTAGTTTACATCGTAGTTGGCTCGGTAGGCCGTTATTCCCTATTGGTAAGCTGGATCTCTGCAGGGAGATTCAAAGCTAGGTAGGGACTCTTACTGGTTGTAGTTCTTATGATAGAAGCAAATGAGGAAGTCAGGTGATGTCCTTTGAAAGAGGAACAAAGTCTGCATATGTCAAGGATGATGGATAGTCAAACAGACACAGGTTCTACCCTGAAGACAACTCTTTGTGTCTGGTTTAAAACTATGTAACTAGAAATCAACATTGACTTATTAGGAGTTATATACATTAGATATCGTAGTTAACTTCCGTACATGATTTCAGTTAAAGGGGACCTATAATGCAGAATGCACTTTTGTACGTCTTTTATACATGAATATGTGTCCCCAGTGTTTTCAGCTCCGGCTCGGAGCCTGAAAAAGTACCGGTTTTTCCTGTTCACACCGCAGCGGTGCCGCCTCTTAGCTCCGGAATCCGGTTCACTTCCAGCTCCAAAAAATTGTCGGTCTAGAGGCAAGAGCTCCGGAGCTAAGAGGCGGCGTCGCTTACTTCGAGGCGTGCAGGAAACTAAACCCACCTCCCCTGAACATGGGTCGACTGAAGAGTCTCGTCATGCCTGGCTACAAGCAGTAGTGCTGAGCAAAGTGACTAGAAGGCAACCACACATTTATAAAAAGAAACACACTTTATAAAGTCAGGCAACACTAACCAGGCTTCGTGTGATTCTGTTTATTTGCACCTTACTTTGACCATCCGTTCACTGTTATTGATCATTGTGGGGAGCAGGCAGACGTTTTGTTTTGTATTATAGCAGCTATCGGATGGAATCAATACATGGGCTGCACAGGTTGTCGTGTCCGACTATCACAAGTAGAATCATAATAAAAAATACGCCGGTAAAATGTGCCTGTAGAAAACGGCTTATGCCACAATAGGATAGCAATAGCAAGTAGTCAGTTTAACTTCGGTTGCTATGCTAACATCACCCCTTTTATACCAGAGATACTTTAATAACAGCGTTGTGATGCCAAACAGCATCAATTCAGACTGACACACATTCACTTAAGGGGAACTGGGGATATGTATCAGCTGCTTGTGTGACAGTCAGACAGTGAGTACTTTAGAGAGGCCGCTCTAAAGTATTAGCTAACCCGGAGCTAACGGGAGAATAAACTCCCGTGGAAGAGCAGCCAGCACTGCAGTGGTCGGTAAATGCCGCTGAAACACATTAATAAACGAACCACGGCACTCTGGAGAAAAGCATAAGCTTGGAGAAGTCGTTAATTTATTTAATCTGACTTCGTGTGATTAAAAGCAACACGATCATCGACCCGACGCAGTCCCTCGTTGTCGTTGTTGTGAGCGCCGTTGGGGAGCAAATCAGCGATGTAAACGGTGACGTCATGACGCAGCAGCGGCTGCACAAGTCGGGACTCTGGGTGGTGTGAACAGAGCGGGAGCAGAAAAGGGAAACCGGAGCTGAACCAGAAAAGCTCTAGCTCGGAGCTAGAAAGGGAAAAGCGCTGGTGTGAAAGCCGCATTTGTTATTTATTGAGCTTTAAAACAAATGAATAACGACTCTATATAATAATATAATAAAACACGGAGGACGGAGATCTATTTTTCTCGCCCTCTTCCGACTTGATCAGAGCACGCTCCCCTCTCCTGCAGGGGGGCGTGGTCAGCTGCAGCTCACAGAATCAGCCCCCTGCAAAAACAGGGCTGGAGAACAGCAAATAGAGCGAAATGAGGCATGGCTAAAATGCATGATCTGTTTGGTATTTTGAAAACAGAAATGTATAAATATACCTTATATAGGTATGGCCCTACAATATATCATTTAAATATAGCATGATAGGTCCCCTTTAAGTAAACACATACTTACTTCAACCCAAACATGATCATTTGTATCGTTTACAAGGTGTTTGGTCGTGATCTCTACTATTAACAGCCATTAAATGGTGCTCATTCAAAATAGGCTAAATCACGGCCTCTCATTTCTTACAATTGCAATCTCAACACAATATATAGTATTTTTATATTTTTTCAGATCCTCATTTTGGTGTTGCTGCTTCAATAGAGTCCCTATCACAAAGCCAACATAAAATCATTCCTTTCCTTTCATCAGTGTTCCTTATTCACATGCAGCCTAATAAGGAAAACATGTAAGAGAGTTAAAAACCGAAGCAGTTAAGCAGCCGTTCCTGGCCCTCTTCTTTCCCCCAGTGCCTCTGTCTGGCGAGTCCAGACACACCCCCGGTAAAAGGTGAGGATGCTTGTTCTTCACCTCGCTACAACTGGGTCAGCGAGCGAGCTGAAGGTGTTTACCTACGGCTCACATCTCACAGCGCCCTCAAAGACCCTTACGTTTGGACTCATACTCCAGGAAGGGGTAGCTTGTATCAGGAAAACCTCAATCTCTCAACTGCATTTGAATAATAATGTGTTTCATGCAATTCTGACTATTCAGATGTGTGGATTAAGGGTCATTTTACTGTCAAAACATGCTTCCTGGAGGATTTGTGGTTATAGCCGTGTATGAGTGTTCACAAATGATCCCCACCAAGAAAACCAAAAAGTATCAACAGCTGAGTGTGTCTTTACCTCTTCCAACACTGACTTCACGTTGAAGCATAGATCTGAACTGTGCAGCCTTGCATGCACAAGTAATCACGCACACGCACACGCACACGCGCACACGCACACGCACACACACACACACACAGGCTACATTTTTCACTCACTCACTCAATCAGTCTGTCTGGCCGGCTCTGACCTGACCTGCTGAAAGGCTTTCAGGACCGTGTCTCAGTCAGCCAACAACTCTCTCTGTTCAGAGGCTCCACAGGTTCAAGTTGGACGCCAGTCTGTCTTCCCTCCTCATTCCTGCACATTGGCTGCCTTGTGTGTGTGTGTGTGTGTGTGTGTGTGTGTGTGTGTGTGTGTGTGTGTGTGTGTGTGTGTGTGTGTGTGTGTGTGTGTGTGTGTGTGTCATAGAATAGATGCATTCAGTTTATTTGAATATGTTGCGGTCCAGTTGGTTGGAGTTATCCGTCGTTTTGTGCTCATATTAAATCATTATTTAATGTCATTCTTTTGTTTAGGCGAAATGCCTTTTCTCAGTCTTCACCACACGTAAAGCGAACGAGTGCATTTGCTGTTCCACAGAGGTAGTGATGGTTCTAACTGAGGTCCAGAGGTCTGTGGTCAGCACAGTACATCTAGCGTGTGCCAATTTCCTCCGCTTTCTCTGCCTTTGGAAGCCACATGGAAAGAAAAGAGGTTAAGCTGTTGTTGTTTACAATCATTTAATCATTGGAAAAAGAATAAACATCACGTAACAATTGTATTGACTGGAAATTGGACTTAATCCCTGCCTCAAATTCGCTACCTGGTACCTGAGCGGAAATTTGATTTGATTTGTTTTTACTTTAAGGTCAAATTACTACTGCACTGTATGTGCACGTTGTCATGCACATGTGTAAAAGATTGACTGTGTGATGTGTGCGTTCCTGTATTTATTATTGTGTGTTTGTGTGTATAATCATGGGGGAATTAGGAAATCAGCTAGGTAGGAGCAGCTGTGGCTGCTTTGTATGGTTGACAGCGTCTGGTGTTGATTCTGTTGTACTGGAGGCTTCAGCGGCCCGGCCTTTCAAAACCTTTCCAAGCCTTGAATGAAGTACACTGTGACCTAAGTCTAGGGCTTTCTGTTTAAGCCAGGTCATAAATCTGCAAATAATAATAGTTAATTATACAATTTTTGTTGGTGTGGTGCTTAGCAGTTTTTGGCTGTGTTTTGACTCAATTTAAATCAACTTTTCCTCTGCATGTGTTCTCGCCTTTGAGTGTCATTATTTTCCAAAGAAAACTGTGGTCATAATTAAGTACATTAAAATTGCAGTGAATAACATTGTGGCGGTTGCATGAAGTCATGTGAGGTAGTTGGTAAAAGAGTTTAGGATAAATATCTCTGTAAATAGAATGATTAACTTTACTCTATTAGGTGTTAATTGCCTCTTCATGAGTAACCAAAACTCGGTGAGCTGGTCTAATCCTACAGTATAATCATCATTGGTTCTAGCCATTACTTTTTTTGAATTTTATGAAACTTAAGTGGAAGAGTTTGGCATTGTCCAAGGAAGGTTTAAGAAGAAAATTACGAGATTTTATTTTTTACTAACATTGCAAGATAAGACATTTTGAGTCAGAACTGCTAAACATTAAACTGTGTCTCTGTGGGTTACAACTACTTTAAACTAAGTTGGTGTTCTGACAGTGTGCAATGTTTCCAATGTTATTTTATAACCATTATATCAGTATCAGTACTTATATTAGCTGATATGTAAAAAGCATTTGCAGAACAAAAATGCCAAAGATATATGCCATGGATCAAATCAGGTTTTATTTCTATAGCACATTTTAAAAACGAGTTTTGGTCGAGCCAAAGTGCTGTACATGCAAATAATAAATAACACATTACTACAATCGCAAACAGAAGACAATAAATTACAACAGCAAATAGAAAAATCGATAGAAAAGGATGAATTATTATGTAAACGAAAATCCGTTATTGTCTGGGCTATAACTGTAACGGTTATATAACAGTGCTCATCTGCTTTGGCTTGCTTTTATTTTTTCCGACTTGGTAAAATAAACAGTTTAGCACCTGACAAAATGTTGCAATTAAGTGCGCTGGCCTTTGAAGCAAATGTCCCTAGTGGCCAAACAGTGGTACTACAACTTCCAAGTCAGTCACGTCAATGGATCCAGCAACTTTTGGTAAAAGCTGTGTTTAAACGGGCGAATATAAAACACAAATCTAAATTAACTTCCCATTTTGGCCCAAAAAGACTCCAATTGACTTACATTGAGAAAGAGACGTTTCTATATCAGCGTATAACTTTGTTTTTAGCTAAATAAACGACCCATTATGAACACTTTTATAGCCATTATTTAAATCATTAGGGTCTAAAAGTTTCAAAATGCTTTATGGGCCCAGATACCCGGATGCTCTGAGTTTTTTTTATGAATGAGGCCACTTGGATTCATGGACAATTATATGAATGAACATTGCCCCTCCTCCAAAGATGCATCCAGTTCTCCTTCTACATTCAAGAATATATAACCTTTGCTCAGGAAAAATCCTATACTCTAAACTTTCCCAAATATCGAAGTAACTTGAATCACCACAAACATCTCCTGGATACATAATAAGTCCATATCCAAACCATGGATTCAAAGTAATAGTCAGTGAGATGCAAGGTCAAAGGCTCCTGAGGAGTAACAGTAACTCATTCAGTGAGCTGGTTTATCTATTAAAGGTCACCTATCATGCTATTTTTAGGCATTAGCATAGGTCTCAGATATAAAAAATATTTAAAAATCATGTCTATGAAGTGTTTTGCTCAAAATACCAAACAGATCACCCATTCTAGCTATGCCTCATATCCCTCTATTTCACTTCCTGTTACATAAGTGCTGATTCTGGGTATAAAGCTTATTTTGGTTTTTAAGTGAAAAAAAGAGGGGGCGGAGGTTATGATTCTAGTGGTAGATACTGCCGTGAGGAAACGCCATATCATGTTCCAAACCACATCAAGCATTATTTCTGAAACAGTATGGAGCTCAAACGCTTTTTCTCTTGCCGGTTTACCAGAAGGTGAGTTCCTTTTGTATTTCCTGCTTTTTTTACACATACTCTCTCCAGTACATGTTAGCTCTGAGTGTTAGCGATGCTTGCTAATGTAAACAGAGACCATATTAGGTCCAAAACAGTCGTGCATTGTTTCTGATAGCAACGTTTCTGATAGGGCCGTGGGTCCACATTTCAGATATGACGTCATATCGGACGCAAATCTGGATCAGCGCCATTGTTCCCCCGTTTTTAGACATTTGGGTACGGAGGAAAAGAGAGAGGGTTTTTATTTTCTGACGCTGCGTGAGTTCCCTGACACACTTGGGACACATATTTATGTAGAAAAGACATCAAAAAGTGCATTTTGCATGATGGGTCCCCTTTAAACAATAGTGGTTTTCAGTCCTCTTTATATAACTTGAATCACCACAAAGAAATGTCTACTAGATACAGTACATAATAGGTCAGTACCCAAACAATTCTAAGATGGATTCAAAGTAATAGTCAGTGAGATACAAGGTAAAAGGCTCCTCATGAGTAAAAGTTAAACTATGGTGTCCTTCCGTTCTCTAGATACATAATAAGTCCATACCCAAACCATTCTAAGATGGATTCAAAGTCATAGTCTAACAATGGACTGCACAAAAACACTGATTGACTGATTTAAATAACAAAAGAAGGTGGCTGTAGGGAATGTAACCGGAAAGATTTCTGTGATTGATCCTATTTTTTCTTAGCTTGCGAAACAATTGTGCCAGTAACCATTCACTGATCCCCTCCCTGCCCTGCTGGCAGCTGTGTTGACTGTGTAGTTCCTGGGAACCCTTGATTACTAGGCTGACTATACATTTGGGCATGGCAGTCAGCTCAATGTGCCCAACACACACACGCACACCAAACACAGCTTTCTTAACTTTGATCTTAGAGGGTTGTAAATGACTGCTGCTCCGTCATCCAATGCCTGGGGTTATCCAGCAGGCTTTATTAGCCTAATGACTGGTTTGCTATCTAAGCTACAGTATGTCTGTCTGCAGACGCCGTTTCATGTCCAATAACCTCATGTTGGCACGTTCTTTGCATCATTAGAAGCGTCAGCTGCCATGGCTCCAGGATGATGTTTTCATTAAAGTTTATGATTTGTTGATTTTAATAATCTGTTGTGTTACTTGATGTGATAGGGAGGCGTGAGGAACGCCTCAGTATAACAAGACGCAGGTGGAGCAAAATGACATCAGTGCATGAACTTATTAGGAGGCAGCCAAAATATGATTTTAGGTGAAATACATCCAACATTTTATTTATGATGAACAACGCTTGGTGTAATGAAACCACATATTAATATCAAGGGATCTTAAAGGTGATGAATAACTGCTAATGTTGAAAGATTTTTGGAATATATGAATAAACTCTTGCTTTGTGATGAATAACAGAGACTTGTACATTACTAACACTTCCAAGAAAATGTAACTTGTTGAAACATTATTACTATTTGCGAACATATCTGTCCCATTCTATCAGTGGATCTGTGGTCAATACACTTTATGTACCCGATATTATCCACCAGAATATGCATGTTTCAGCCTTCAAGTACCGTAAGTGAAATGAATAATTAACATCTTAAAGCACAGTTCAGGGGCCTCATGTATAACGCTGTGCGTAGGATTGACGTGGGAAGGTTGCTTACGTAGTAGAAATCCGAAAAATAGGTCCATACATTTTCCGCCACTTTCCGATTCACCAAACATTGCGTACCGGCGAGGAAAGTGCGTATGGCACTTCCTACGCCTGTTTCCCTATATAAATCACAACCGACTCGAAATGCGGTGCAGCTTTGGCGGGCTTCATGTACTGTAACGCCCATATTTGCCTATAAATAGTCAAAGTAACGCCCTTTCATTCATTCATTTTGACTGACTGCATAGAGAAGATAGCAGGAAATGACGACAGAACAGCTAAAAAAGACATCTCACACCGTGTCAGATTTAGGTTATTTTGGGGAGGTCGAGATAAATCATATTGTTTGGTGGATGCAGTTTGAACCAGAGTAGCAGCATGGAGGTCGTATCGTCACCAAAATAAATAAATAAGTGGTCCGAAAAAGGTTAATGACAAAAAAAAATACACATAGCCTTCCTCAGGCAGTGTGTTTGTACCGGGGACAGTTGATGAGAAACTGTAAGAAATGATCGGGGAATCCCGTGGAGTCATGACGACTGGATCTGAATTAAGCGTCTCCACTGCAGCCTGTGCATCTCAAACCCCCCCCCGCATCTCAACTCATTTTAAGATTGGCTTTAATCAATGTTTGAAAATGAATTCTTCATATATGATAAATGAGAGGTAACATTTTATTTATGGTATTATTTCCACATATTTCTCTCCATTCTTCCTTCTGCCAACGGTGTTGCAGTTTCTCGTCTCTCCCATTTTTGTGCTTAGTGCGTACGCATGGGTTAGAGTTTGCGTGGAGGACCGCACGTTTTCCTGTCAAGTTAGTATTTTATAAATCGCAANGTGTGCCTTGGCAGTCTCAGTCATATATGATAAATGAGAGGTAACATTTTATTTATGGTATTATTTCCACATATTTCTCTCCATTCTTCCTTCTGCCAACGGTGTTGCAGTTTCTCGTCTCTCCCATTTTTGTGCTTAGTGCGTACGCATGGGTTAGAGTTTGCGTGGAGGACCGCACTTTTTCCTGTCAAGTTAGTATTTTATAAATCGCAAACATTGAGTAGAAACTGCCGTACGCCATTTTTTGAGCATATATCCCTTTTTATAAATGAGGCCCCTGGGCTGGTCACTTGTTTCATTGGCCACTTGGCTTTGGACAAATGTTTTCCTATCACCAAAACCTTATTACTGTTACAATTTTACAAGTACACCGGGGCCCTTCCTATATGTTATTTAATAAAATGAAAACTGAGACCTAATTCATGTGGTCTGAAGTTTTTAGAGAAAAATGTACAATATGCTCGATGAATGGAAATTCAATGAAGCATACTAATTTTGTTGTTGGATATTGGACTGGTACCAGATGTTGTATCCTGCCAAGTTCTTCTAGAGTTATTGTGCACAATAACAGTTATATTATCGATACAGACTCTCCTTTTTGCTTTTCTAACATCTCAACATCTATTAATTTGATCCCTATGAATTATTGTTCGTCATGGTCCCCAGAGGATGAATCATACAGACTGCAAACGTGAGCATTTTAGCATGCTAATGTTAGCATTTAGCTCCAAAACACTGCTGTGTTCTGGCAACCTCACAGAAAACATTATTTTTAAGTCTTAAATTAGATGGGATTCTTAATCAAAAATAAGTTAACAATCCCAATAATCTGTTCATTTGAAGCTAGGTCTTTTGAGTTGACAAAATGCAATACTATTTAGCATGGACAACTTTTGGCCTGGACTTAAAAAGCCTTATGTTTCAAGACCCAGACGTACCAATAAACAAATACAGCCGAATTATAAGGGCCAGATAACGACTTTTAATTTTGAACATATTCTTGAAAAGGGAGATCAGTAAGGACTAGTATTTTTACTTTTGTGTGAGTGTTTTGTTCTTTGCTTTTTCATATATTATTGTAAAAGGAATATCTTTAGCTTTTTAGCACGTTGACCTTCTTTAACTGTTTTATAAGCCAATGACAAATCACACCATCACACTCCCTCCAAACGAGGGCACTCTTATAGTTAAACCCTAACAGTGTTTTGATACAGTATAGTATCTGCTGCACTCTTCTCTCATAGATCCACAGTATGTATGTTTACCGGTCTCATGTTTAATTCAGCCCATTGTCAGAGAAACGCTTTCTTTGAATTCATTTCCAAAGCTTTTCCAGAAAGGAAACGGATCTAATAACCCGGGAACAGGAGAGGAAATGATGAATGAAGGGAAGGCACGGATACCAACTTTAGGTCAATGCAAATCAGAGCTCTGTTTATTGTTGTAGGTTCAGAAGTTGTGTTAAATATCGACTTGCCTTGATCATAGGAGTAGGAAGCCCAACCTATAGATATGTGTGACACCTGGCTGACCAACTGTACATGTATGCTTGAGTGTTAACAGGAAAGATTATTTTTTCTGTAGCAGATATCCAAATACAGATTTTTTTTCCCCCTAAATTACCCTTTATCTCTTTACTGACTAATTGATAACGTTAATGGAGTTTATGGATGTCGACACTTTCTTTTTGACCGGTTGCGCATGCTGGTTTTAAGATGAATTGAAGGTCAAAAGGAAGCTTTGGCACTGTTAAGACAGGACCACACTCAACGGCCTCACTGGGGACTGGGGGACTGGGGATCAAACCACCCTCCCTACGATATGTAGATGACCATATAACCCCTGAAAGGATGAAAATCTATTTAAATACGGAAAAACCTATCTATTTAATATCAGTGTGTGTGTGTGTGTGTGTGTGTGTCCCACTGTGTTGTTCACAGTTCAAATTGAAGAGCAGTCTAAAAAGAAGATGATTATTAAAAACGTTTCAATTCAGAACTGATATGTCATCTGATCAGCCTTTCTAAAGATCACGGATCAAACTATTTAAAGGTTTATCAAGGTTCAAGGATTTAAGATTCAAGAAAATGTATTTGTCATTGTACAACACAGGTTTGTAAAACAATATTTAAGGTATAGTCCCAATTTGCAAAAAAAGGAAGACAAATAAGCTGTTCTGGGTTACAGCAGATACTTAAATGGAACACCGAAACCTTTAGGGCCAGACTTAAAGAAAGCCTCCTCTTTTTTAAAGTAAAGACTTCATGTTCATTCTCTCTTAATTTCCCACACTTCTAAAAGCAGACCTTATTTAATTTAGTTGAGAAATGCAACTAAATAAATGTAGTTGCTTTTACATAGACAATTTCAATTTGGCCGCCCCCGGAAAGCCTTGTTTTGTTCTGCCTCGGAAAAATGACTATTGGGTTTCTTTTGTGGAGAAGTGGGTAAGTGGGGAGATGAAGCCTGGAGGGACGTGTATTCATAACACCAGTGCCTTTTTTCTTTCAGTCGGCATTGTCTGGTATTGTGGATCCTCTTCGCTCTATTGTCTTGTGAGTTCCGCTGGTGGTCTGTCATGTAAACAGCTCTCAAAGGGGAACCTTCTCCACTCTCCTTTTCAAAAGCGACCTCTTTTTTTTTTTCCTGGGCCAGTCTCATTCTGTGGTCATCTTCCTGATTGTCTGCTTGTCTCTTTTCCCCATCCCCTCGCCTGATTTTCAATCTCTATCTCACACACGCACACACACACACGCACACACACACACACACACACACACACACACACACACACACACACACACACACACACACACACACACACACACACACACAAGTCCCAGGAGGAAGGGGGGTTGAACCGTGGATTTGAGGTTATGGGGATTTATCCTGAGACGTGACCCTGTACGTGTTTAACGGTCCTTACCATCGACCCGTGGTTTTAACACAACGACAACACAACAACAACAACACACAACACACACACAACACACAACACACACAACACACACACACCACACACACACCACACAAAACACACCACACACAACACACAACACACACACAACACACACACC
>NW_011365511.1:17474-20266 GCF_000735185.1 Notothenia coriiceps | reverse complement strand
GAGCTGTTGATATAGTGAGTAAAACATTTTTTTGGGAGAAATGACCCCTTAAATTGGGACTTCTGGTGATGTCTTTTATTTTGAAACTCTACATCAGAATGTCCTGATTTTTTTCTGAGTGACTAGATGGGATGTCCTGCTATCACCCTGAAGTGAAATGAGTCTTTGATACTAGACAGTTTTTGTTTTATTCTCATCTAAACACAGAGGGAGGATCTTTTTTGACTCTACCGTAATGCATAGGATATTCGCGCACCGCAATATCACGTGAGGGCTGGCTTGACTAGGTTTTTCCGAGTGGAGGCTGGCTTGACCGCAGTCTAAACTAGAGAGAGAATCGCTGTCAAGGGGGCTACAACTACAACAAGATGAACATATTTGACCGTGATTTAATTGTAATACACGTTTCAAAATGATGCCGAAGTAACAACATACTGATACCGGATAGTAAAAACCATGAATTAAGGCTTTGACAAGTCTGCAGACAGACGGCAGGCGAAAAACCTTTTAAAATGCGTGTTTTCTAATGGAGATTTGGCTAAGCTAACGTTTAAATGCTCCGACCGTCCACACTCACAACAACGGCCTATACAGACATAAATAAACCAGCGACTGTATTCGCCATGACAGAGACAGTATGTGGTTTGTACTTGTTTAACTTTTGTCAAGTTTCTGAACAGATATGAAGAGCTGTGAGCTCTGAGTGCTAAGAGCTTACGGCTGTGTTGTTTTTCTGGGGAGCTCATTGAAGATGACGTCACGGCTCCGCCTACACTGCGTTACTCGATACTACCCCAGTTCCTCACGAGTCTAAAAAACAACTCACGTCAACGCACGTAAGCAACGTGGGCGCCGAGTGAGCGCCCTCGTGACCAAAATATTTGACGGCGCTGATTGGCTGAAATTATGTTTCGGCGGCACAGTTTACTATTGAGACTTTTGCAACGTGCTGGTTGCTGCTGTTTGGCTCGGGGGCAGCACCCCGTAATGATAAACTAATGCCAAGGGCAAGGCCAGGCAGGAAACATGTGACTTATCAGTAACTTTAGACATCGTAACACAATTTTAAACAAGATTTTATTGTAAATTATACATTTTACTGATACCAATTGTATGATATTTACCTTGTTCATTAAAATAAAAATATAAATATATATATTTTGAAATATATATATATTTTTATATATTTTTTTAATTTAATATTTGTTTTAATATTTTTTTTTGTATGTGGGAAGAGGTGGGGCGGCGCCCCTAGCGCCCCTATGGGCCGGCCGCCACTGCCGGTATGCCATTTGGAAGAGACAGTTTTTCAATGTTGTTCTCCCGCAAAATCACTTTCAGTCTTGCAGACGGCGAATCAGCCATGGCAGTCTGAGAAGACAACACAAGCACAATAAGTTTTAAGAAAGGCACATTAAACATAATTCCTTATTATTCACACTGTTAATGTATCATCTTATAGATGTGTTATCAGTTTTCAGTAAAAGGACTACAACTTTGTGTAAATCCCTTTTCCACTGGCGGCATTTGCTGACTGGACTCCAGCACATATTTAAAAAATGACATAATGCCCACCCTTACCCTCAATGTTAGGTTCCTTTTAAATAAATGAAATCTGCAGTTGACAACTTGTATGTGCAAAAAAATTGAATGTTATCATTTGAAATCTCCAAAGGGTTGATAGTTAGTCTTGCACCAATAACAAATATGTATAGGAAGGAAGTCATAAAAAAACAAATATATTGTTGTTCTGCAGGTGAAGCATTAAAACTCTGACCACTCAAAAAAAGCCCACACACTGTTTGAGTGTTCTCACAAATTATTTTCTGATATTTACCTAGTGTAATTATTTGTTGGTGAAATGATAAATAAAACCTTTGAAAACCAAAAAAAAACACTGGTATGAAATAAATCTGTTTTGAGAACACAACAGTTATGAATTATTTATTTTTCCACCTAATGAAATATCACTTTTCGCTTCCTCACCCTTTAAACATGGACATATCTTTTCAATGTGACAAGACGCATCCCTCGGATTTTGAAGTCTGCCAGTGGGTAGGGATTATCTTGTGGCTCAAGAAGTTCCACTTCCTTGCCTGGTGACGTTTTGAGATCATAAACTCTATAATGTTCAATGTACCATCCACTGAGCTTTTTCACAATGAAGATCAACTTGTCCTGCAGTATCACCATTTGGAGGATTTCACAAAACTCTGGGAGTCCTCCCAGTGACCCATAGATCAAGATCATCCCACACTTTACTGGGAGTATCTTTGTAGGTAAAAAATAATTTCTATACTAGCTTTGGCTGAACTCTAAAATGAATAACTCCACAGAAAACAAAACAGTGGATTTTGTCCTATAATCACCTCCTGCACTTTGCGTTTACGTTGTAATTACTTTCAGAACACACAGCAACATTAAAGTACTCTCTATATCACTCACAGTAGTGTAGCTTCACGTACCTTAGGTAGTAGTCCAATACGATGTGTCAAAGTCTGAAGAAACCACCACCGGTCAGGCATGGAGAAATCATGAGAAGAAAAAGAAATACATTTATATTAGGGGGGACATTTCTAATTGTTGTTAAGCTTTCACAGTCACGTATTATCACCCCATACGTAGTAATGGTCTTATCAGCAACAGCAAATTACACTACAAGCAGTGGCGGCTGGTGGTAAATATTTTTGGTGGGGCTATGGAAATGGTGACAAAACCATACTAGGGCATTTAAAATCAGGAGACTAAATACGAACATTGTGTGTGTGTGTGTGTGTGTGTGTGTGTGTGAG
>NW_011365511.1:0-17337 GCF_000735185.1 Notothenia coriiceps | reverse complement strand
ACCACAAACACAAAAAAACACAAAATAAAAACACAAAAAAAAAAAAAATAAACGAAAGAGGGGGCGCTCGTCAGATCTGATGCTCAAAGGGCGCCCTTTCAGCGCCCTGGCCTGTGTGTCTGTTTAGACTCGTATCCAAGGTGACGCTACAGTAGGGGATGGCTGCGTCTGCAGTTGTAGACTCCGGTGCTAGTGGATCGCCGGAGCTGTAGATTAACATTTGCATGCTTATTGTAGTTGTAAGGGCAAGGCCTGTGGCACCATGGAGCATATGTGTGGTCGAGTTGTCGATTCTTGTTCAGTTTTCATCTTCCTCACCCTCTCAGACTTTGAGTTGCGCGCGCTGCTAAAGAGACGCGCTACCATGGAAACCAAACAATGGTGTACCTGTATTAAAGTCCGAGTGGAAACAGTCGTGAGTAAATCTGATTTTGTCAGAAATTGGGAGAAATGCGGGTGTCTCCCGCGAAAATCGGGAGGGTTGGCAAGTATGACACACACACACACACACACACACACACACACACACACACACACACACACACACACACACACACACACACACACACACACACACACACACACACACACACACACACTACACACTCTACTACACAACACACACTACACACACACACACACACTACACACACTACACACACACTNGCTGCTGACTCTCTCTGTGTGTGTGTGTGTGTGTGTGTGTGTGTGTGTGTGTGTGTGTGTGTGTGTGTGTGTGTGTGTGTGTGTGTGTGTGTGTGTGTGTGTCAACACACACACACACACACACACACACACACACACACACACACACACACACACACACACACACACACACACACACACACACACACAGAGAGAGTCAGCAGCTTAATGGTATTTGACATAGGAAAAGATCACACAGCATTTAAAAGACCCCCACATTTTATTCAAAGACATTTAGTAAGGTAAGGTTAAAACCAGATTGAAAGACTGATATTAAATAGATAGGTTTTTCCGTATTGAAATAGATTTTCATGCTTTCAGGGGTTATATGGTCATCTACATATCGTAGGGAGGGTGGTTTGATCCCCAGTCCCTGTACATGTCGACGTGTCCTTGAGCAGGATACTTTAGCCCAAATGGCTCCTGTATGCTTTCAATGAAATTGAAGTGTTTTTTAATAAAACTGTTTACATTTCAAAAAATCAAATGTTTTTGTATTGTGCCAGCATTATCCCATATTAAAAATAGGACAAAACCATTTTTAATCTAAGGTGCATTTTGATTATCCGCATATTGTTCTCTTCTATTATGGCTCCCACATAATCAACGGTGCATTTCAGAGGAACACAAAGGCAAGACAAAATGGAGTGAAATACATTTTCCAATGTCTCAGCCCTCAGCGGGGGGAAAATAAAACATGCACAGACATGCAGGAGCGGAGGGTGGTGAGGGAACATGTGCAGTCACACAGTGTACCCACCCTGCTTTCTGGCTTCCAGCCCAATCCCCTCCTCTGTGCACACACAACAACGTCGACTTACATACACACCCAGCAGCTTATGACTGTCTTGGCTTAATCGTGGTACAGATTTTGAACACCAGTCAAATGTGTACACTAGTCGGTGCATATTTATCCACACTTATATAGTGCATACTTTTTACCAAACACCCACCCCCACTAACTTAAATATCACTGGTGCTTGAACCGTACAATCACAGCATCCTTTGAACCCACAGAGAAGTCATAATGGAGAAGGGCATCAAAGTCACGAGTGCTCCGCTAGCATATTTCTGAAAGGAGAAATGCGTCAGGACTCTTGACATCCAGCGTCAATATCCTCCACGGCAGCCTCTTGCGGCGCGGCTAAAATTAGAGCTTAGAAAACACTGCTTGTATCGACAAAAGTGAATCGATGTAGCACGAGCTGCTGTACAAGACTGAGGAGGAGTGGGAAGTGCAGGAGGGAGGGAGGGATGGAGGAGGGAGATGTGTTGTTGGATGCCGACTCAAAGGCCGAACCCCTGCGGAGACAGAAATGTGCACTTAGATGAGAGGAAAGAAATCCGAAGGGCACCGTGGGATTGTTGACAAGCCGAGAGCGCCTGTCATGCCCTGGCAGCCCTGCGGAGCGAGGCCTACACACCGAGAGGAAGCTACTTAACTTCTTGTTGTCGAAACAGGACATGTGATCTGATGCAGAGGCAGAGGGAATTAGCAATGGGACGGCCGGAGCTCGACATGCCTATACTGTTCACTCAGGGCAGCTGGGAGGCAGCAGGAGGAGAGGGGGGGGCTCCTGTGGAAAGTGTTCAGACGAAGAGGAGGTGGCTAACACGTGGAAAGGGATAGAGTATAAATACTGACCTGCCACAGTAATGGATGTAGAGAAACACGTTATAGTTGTTTAACAGCAGTATTCCATTTACACAGGGGCAGTTCAAATAGTTCTTGTAAATCTCAAATTAAAGATGAATTAATGGAATCAAATCAAATATAAAACCAAAGCCATTTGCCAGGGCATTAACGTTTGATCTAGTTTGTTATAGAAGTAATAAGAAAGTTCTACTTTGTAGTGGTTACAAATAACTCTGTGGTCTGGAAGAGATGTCAAATGTCCATGTACGAGTTTGGTACCATTCTCCATGTTTCTGTCCCCGCCACTTTTTTCTGTTTCGGTTCATTTGATTAATACAAAAAACTGTTAATGCGCGATAAAATAATTGTCTGCGTTAATGAATGCGTTAAAGCGATAATAACGCGTTCATATATTGAGATGATCCAAACTGTACAATTATCCTAAAAGCCTGTTTTCCATCTTTTTCTCTGCTATATTTTCAAATCCAGTGGAAAAAATACCAATGCTTTTTGACGGGGAAGCCCTTGCCATTCTAACTTCCGGGTTGGCCTACAAAAATATGTCATTATTTCATCACTCCATAAACCTCAATGAGAACCCTTCCAGGGGAAACCCTTAGATCAGGGGTTCTCAAACGTTTTGTTTATGCGGACCACTATTTATTATCAAGGATTTTCGGACCACCTCATATGCAAACCGTAAAAATAAGTACATATATAAACGTAGTGCCAGATTCCAAGATTGACCGCGAAGATTAGCTGGTTTTAGGCTCTCGTTAGCCACTGGCTCATAGCACAGAACGCATACTGGCAAAGGCTCATCTTCAGTGCCTGTGTAGGTAAATCCCAGATCCAAGTAGTTCCCATTGTATTTTCTCTTAATCTTCCCTTTCTTTGTTTTTTTTCTGCGGAATCTGGCTTGTAGATGCCTCCGACTCACTCTCATTAAATTCATTAACGGTAACGTAAACCTCTTTTCTCTTCAGAGAAACTGATGCTAGCCAACGATTAATTTGGTATTGCACGTACACACGTAACCATGGGTAACCAGTGGTGAAATTAAGTGTTGTCCATAATTAAAAAATAACAAATATCTGCGTTTTAACACTACGTTTATATACGTACTTATTTTTACAGTTTGAATATATGAGGTGTTCCGCGAAAATCCTTGATAATGAAAAGTGATTTTTTTAAATTTATTTTTTTAAGGACAACCGGCAGTACCCTCGGACCACAGTTTGAGAACCGCTGCCTTGAACACCCAAAGGAAATTACTTGATGTGTTATTATATAAAAACAACAACAAGCCTTTTCACTTAGATGGGAACACAATACGCTCATCACAACCACTGTTTTGTACTGTAGCCTTTAGGTTACATGCACAATGTAACCTTCTTCAATTTGGAACTTGAGTGAAGCTTTCTTCAACAGAAGAGGCTCTAACTTACTGAGCAGGGGTTTTCAATCTTTATGTTTCTTTATGTTACTGTATGTGATTTCATGTAATGTATCTAGAGGTGCACCATTGTAAAAGCTTCTCTTCTCTCCTTCTCACGAAATGTCACCCTGAAGGCTTTTCAAAAGGTTCAGCACAGAACACCTCCCTTCTCATGCCATAGGATAATTACGGATTATCTCAACAAGAACGTCTTTATGACTGTCTTTGTTATTTTGACTCAGGATGTACATACATGTCAACGGCAAACAACTGATCCATTCGTAGAGAACATTTTGGTTTATATTTTACAGCTTTCATGTCAAGGTGTTGTGGTTCACACTGCACGTGTAAAGGGCAAGCTAAGTACCAACCTAGTGCTGTCTCTATTCTGATACTCTTATTAGAGCACTGCCATGTCGTGCACTGTGAACACTTGCACAGTGTTGGTTTTTCACTAGTGTTGTCTCAAATCCCACCAGCAGTTGTGCCCTCACTGGACCCGCAACTTTAACATTAACATTAGACACCGCTCCAATACCCTATAACAGGGGTATTCAACTAAAATTCAACAAGGTCCAGTTAGAGAAAATCCCCCCATGCAAAGGTCCGGAACATCAAAATGTCTAACTTGCTTTATGAATTAGTGTGATATACATTGAAGTAGCCTGTAGCTTTATCAACGTCTGCATGTAATCAACAACTGGCTGCCAATCAAATAAAGAAAGTACCATTCAAAAACAACAATATTTATTGTCAATTAACATCGAACTATACAGATATACAGTAAAATACTGTGGATATGTGTAATGTTCCTCTCGGGCTGCATTTAAAAATAAAATAGCTTTTGAAAATGTGTGCATCTTAAAAGTGCTTAATTTTAGATAAATAAAATAAAGTGTAGCAGCAGCTTGAGTTTCCCTTTTTCTTTGTTAACCGTTTCACATCATGACTTAACAGTTTCAGACGATTATAGAACAATATCAGTCTTTACACATCATAACAATTGAACAGTTTTAAAGTTTCTCTTTCTTTCCCTCTTATATTGCAGTCCCTCACTCACTTTGTTCTGTTCAGTGCGAGAATTGAGCTCGAGCTTGTCCTGCCAGGAGTTTAAATCTGGGCTGAAGTGGTGTCAGGGCCATTCTCATACACACATGCAGGTGCTCATTGGTTAGCCTGCCCTGGAACGATATTTAGTTTTAATTTTGATCCTGGTTGACTGATCATATTGGGTTCTGAGACTGCTTATTTTTTGTGGTCTCAGTTCTGACTTGAGAGGGAATGTTTGGTCAAACACTTTGTGTTTTGTCTCATAGTGGCGTTTTGGCACTTTTAATTAGCACCACGGTCTCTGAACAAATGAGACACACTGGTTCTGTGCTCCCAGTGGGCAGGATGAACATGAATGAGTCCACTCAGGGTTAAAAGCTCTTTCTCCTGTCCACTTTCCTCTTCTTGGAGAGCGCCATGTGTGATTATTTGTCTCTCCCTGTCTGCCGCTAACACGCCTGTTCACTCTCCTCTCCGCTTCTCTCCCTGTATCGCTAATTATTCTCTTCACTCACTTTCCTCTCCGCTTCTCTCTGCCGCGCTCTCGTCTCTTCTTCTGTGTTGCTCTCCTTGTATCGCTAACTCGTCTCTTTCGCCCCCTGTCGGCGGCGGTTAAAGTAGAATCATCCCGTAAAAACTGAAATCCCCTATTAATGTATTGATTATAGGTCCGGATCCGGACCGCGGCCCGCCCGTTGCCGACCCAGGCTGCCCTATAAGATGAATGATGGTTTCTTTTCCACACCAGTATACTGGTCCATTTCCAATGTCAAGAATACACTTTGACATTAGATATTATGCCAGAAAAAAAAAGAAATCAGAAAATATACTCTTATAAAACTCGGGGGGAAAAAAGACAAATGGGTACATTTAAATATCATGTGATAGGATGAAAAGCTCCAGAACTAAATCAACTGCGGTGAAATTGCTTTATCGACTGCTGTTTTCAAGGCCAGGAATGAACCCTAAAACCTCAGTTTTTCTGAACATGTATGGCAGCTGCACACAATGGAGTTTCAGCTAACTCCAGTTGGTGCGATCTAATTCATCCTGACTAAGTGTGCTTTCTTGCCTCATAGTTAATGGTATTTGTGCCATTGAAGAGGAATCTCCAATCCAAAGAAAAGTAGACAATTTAACAAAAGTTGATTACATTGGAAATGCATGAATTAAAAGGCAATGAATAATAGCTTTACATTTGAAGCACCTCTAGTGTTTTGTACCCACAAGATGACTTTGTAAAACGTGTTGATATTATGTAAATGTGTTCATTCATTCGCTGTTCTTAAAATAAAGTTCTTTACCCCTGCCCCACCCCATTGCACTGTACACTTGCTTCCCACTTCCAATTGCATTGTGTGTGCTGTGTGCATGAACATGTGTTTAAAATAAAGGGTCACTATAATACAATACTACTGATGATAATAGTCTTGTATCACCTACTTACTGTTATGTATTGTCTATTTCTACAACCTTAAGTTGGACAATGAGTAGAAAGTTTCCTCAAACAAAGTTTTAGTGCCCACTTCACCTCTGTTTCTACTCACCTCATCAGCTCCTCCACCTTGTCGTCAATGTCCAGGTCTTCTTCTGTAGCTTCGAACCCGAATGCTCGTGCTGCGGCCGCGCTGTTCACTGGGTATCTGGGAGGAGACAGCTTCCCGTTGGGTGTGGCGGCTAGGCTATCCCTACCGTTCTGCGTATGAGCCACCAGCGAAACCGGTGATGGCAAGATGGCAGAAGGCGGCGGTGGTCCCGGAGGCGGGGAGGTGTTGTAACTGTTGCTAGGAGACGGAGAGTGCCCCCCTACGCTGCCGAACTGCGTCTGCGTGGCGGTGGAGATTTTGGAGGTGGTGGAAGACGCGGTGGGGGCCGAGCGATCGCCCTCGCCGCTGGTGTTGCCGTTGCATGTCACGGAAGAGGTGGTGGTTGCAGAGGCAGTGTTGTTATTGTTGAGTGATGTAGTAGTGTTGGAGGCAGAGTTGTTGGTGCAGTTGTTGGCCCCACCTACTCCGTAGCAGGACGAGGAAGAGGAGGAGGAAGAGGTGCGGCGGCCAAACTTCTCGCCATGCTCCCGGTCCAGCCGGTCCAGAGTTTCGAGCGCGTGCAGGATCTCCTGCTTGTTCATGCCGGAGCGACGCAGCCGCTGCAGCAGATCTATCTGCTCAATGGTGAAGCGCGGCTCCTCGCTGAACTCAGACATCCTGCTGCTGGAGGAGACACAAGACAGACAGGTTGAGAGGAGAGAGGAGGAGAGGAGGAGAGGAGGAGGGAGGAGAGGAAAGGAAACAGGAAATGCAAAGGGAAGTTAAAGAAAGAGTGTTCAAGATGTTCAAAGAGAGATGGAGAAAAAGAGGCACAAGGAGTGAAGGCAGGCAGAAATGAGAGGGATGAAAGGAGGCAATGGGAAGATTAAGTAGGAAAAGAAACACAGTTCAGATGAGGAGAAACATTTGAATGATATGGAAGAAGTGAGGCAGAGAAAGGTAGAAAGAGAGGGGTGGAAAAGGAGGAAAAACTGCGAGAACATAAAGACACAGGAAATAAGAAAAGGAAGACAAGAGCAAGAGATAGTGTGAAAGAAGGGGGGAGGGAGGGAGGGGCATAAAAATCTGCTATTTTTGGGAACCAGCCGGCAACACACGCAGAGTGCCAGAGTCACCTTGACAGCTGATGCTATCTTAACATTCTGACTGCCATTCTTTAAGAGCTACAATATATCCCCGGCGCTGCACACCACCCACGCTGTATGTTTTTCATAAGCAATTTGCTGTGCTCAAAATCAATGCAACTGGATTCAGACTGCGGCAGATTTTCCATCTTCTGTGCCAGCGCGACCTATGCTGATATGATTAACGCTATAAAAGGGGTCACTGGCATTTTTCTACATCTGTGTTAGTCTAAGCTGTGCAAAGGACAGAAAAAAAACGAAATGCTTAAGAGTGTCTGCTGTCTTTTTAAGTCACCATGAAGGGAACTAATATAGCCGTGATGAGATGAAACCCTCGGGCGGTCTGTAAAACCGAGATTTGAAAGGAAAAGAACAATTGCCAACATTTAAGAAACATTGAGACAGAGGGCCCTGAAATACATTACTTATAGCAGAGGGTAGTTAAAGGGTACTGCAGAACATTAACTAGTTCTTTAGTTTACATTAGGTATCCATATGGAAGCTTGTAAATCATTATCAAGCTCAGTTATATTGCAAAACCTTGTCACATCCCAGGGGGTGAGCTGCACAAATTCAAAAATAAAACTATGAGATGGTTTATTTGACTTGGATTGTTAATATGAAAATAAGGCATTAACTACTTCTTCAGTACTTTCAGATATTCTGTGTTATTGTGAGGCTTATTAGTCGTTGCAAGCAAATATGAGCATTTGGAATCATTAGCCATCCTGGTTGAGTATTTACAAAGTTATCTATTCAATTTAAAGCTGGTTTAACTACACACCCTGCAAGGAACACAGGATCAGCCTACTCTACATCAATGCTCTACACTGGTTTACTGTAGGTCACACATAACACAAACTGGAGGTGTGCAAACCATAAGAAGAGAACAAAGACTATGACTGATCCAATGTTACTATATAAATCATAAGTCTGGAGCCATTGTGGGTGGTCAGTCCTGACAGATGATAAACTTTATTTTGCCCACATCCCTAAGGAATCACTTGATAACAGTAAGTTAGAGAACTAGTTATAACACAAAAAAGAAAAGTATTCAAAATTACCAATGACAGTAGATACATCATGTTTAGTTTTACATTATGCAAAAAAAAAAGAGGAAGCTTTCTTACCTAAATACAGATTGCATGCATGATGCATTCGATATCCCCAGTACAGTCTGTTGTGTAAATCAAACGCGTTTCTTTGGCAGTGTATTTTTCTAGATTGTCCAAACACTGACCAAAGTTGCTGGTATCTTTTGGTCCATGTGTTTTTGTTTTGCTGACTGTGGCCCTGGAGCACAGATCTGCCGCTCCGCGCTGCAGGGGAGCCGCTGTGATGCCAGCCTTCACGCCCTTTGCCCACGAGCTAACGTTAGCAAATGTTTCTTTGGCAGACTGAGTGACAGTGTCCTATGAAACGCTAAATGAGCCGGCTTGAAACACTCGAGCTCATAAATAATTTTCACTGGAGCTGCTGCTGCATTTATACCGGGGAACAGTCCGTATGCATCACAGAGGACGGCTAGCAACTTATGCTATTTTCGGTAGCACCGGGGTTGTAGAATGATAGCATAACATGCTAGCCATGCCAATGCTGATACTAGCTGACGTTAGCCGCCGTTGCTGGCTAGCGACCGTCTGATATTAATAACATCACTTTTAGTGTTGGAAATAGCTTAGTGCATGACTTACCTCGGTTCAAATCGTCCACTTAACCATTTAACTTTGTTACTGGAGCAAAGACCCGCTGTGTCTTTCACTGCAGCCGAACAGTAAGGCGGTATGAAAACAGTGCCCTGTCCGACCCCTTTCCAAGGATTTCTAATCAGTGGCGAATTATTTGCCTCTCTGCTTTGTCTGTCTGACAACAGCCATATTGACAACTAACACCTCTGAGTAGCTCTGAGGGAAGTGTAGTTTTACTCTCACAAAGGCCTCTGCCGTGCGTCGGCGTTCTTTACACTAAAAACTACAAATCCCTGAAATAAGAGCGAGGCTCGCTGAGGCTCGCTGATCTACAGTTGTCACAGAGGGGATGCAGTTTATAATGTGACCACAGCGGCGGCTCCCCTCCAGAGGACACTTCACCACCCTGACCAGACAGCCAGCAACAGCCAGAAGTAACAGATTACATGAGTAACTGCATTACATTTGCACATAGAACTTTCAAAATCATGTTGTTGAGGCTTGTGAACAACGATGTTGCACTATTTAAATCCAGTTAAAGCCCATTGTATTCTTATAAATAATGACTTACAAGAACATCCAGTTGAACAAAAAGTTGAAAACACATTTTAAGGAGACATGATGACCCAGACTCTCTTAAAAACCTGCCTGCCACAATAATATATAATTTTTACAACCCAGAATAAAATAAACAGTTAGCACTGCCCCAGGTAGACCACCACACGGCAACTGCTGTGCAATCACACTTCTTATGTGCAATATATACTAACATGTTATTGCAAAAATACTTAAAATATATACATTTTACTATTAACTATACACTACTATTGTTAATACATTATGGTGATCTATGTACATGTAAATAGACTCCTGCATTGACTTGGTCACGACAACATTCTCTGCAACATGTAGTTTATTGTATTTATAAATAGTTCTGATATGTATGTAGTTTACTTCATCTGCATTGTCTGCAACATAATCTGCACTATTGTATCCTAATCTATTCTAGTCTGTTTCTTCTTGCACTATTTTTATTTTATTTTTTGAATGTGCTATATGTTGCAACGTTGAGCTTGAGACTTAAGATTTGTATTGCCTTAACTACACTGTAGCTACTGTGCATATGACATTAAAGCCTCTTGAATAATACTGGCTGCTACTTTACAAATGTTATATGTTCACTTACAACTACCAACAAATGCTGCTTCTTATTTATTCAACCTGGGAAGTGAATTTATTTTATTTTGTATTAACATGTGCTTGCCTCTTTGTTTAATATGTAAGTCCATTTATTTTAAATGTTATACTTTTTAACTACACTGTCCCCTTTCCTGTCATTATGTAAATGTACCAGCTGTGCGATTTATAAAGGATTTCTGATTCTGAATCTATTGGTTGTTAATGTAAGAAACTGAAGAGAAAAAATCATTATGGATTACTATAAATATAAAAAGTGGAAAACTGTCACTGGACCCCAACCTCATTTCAGAGAGGAAATCCAGCTGTTGATATTAATAATATTTTAGGTGTAGGCAATCATATGTAACAACATCTCCAATAGCAGACCTACTTTTTACTAAGACAGACAGTTATAAAACATTATAGGCCGAGACCTATTTGCATACATTTAGTGCTTAGTGTTTGAGATGTGCAGAAGCAGATGTCTTTACTCAGCTGGTTTCCAAGGAATAAGTTGAGCGATGAGGAGAATTAAAAGAGGCTTAATTCTGAGGGGAAATGGATCCAGGTGGCTTACTTAGCATGTGCATCAATTAGAAACTTCCACTGAAAAACAAAGCCTGTTTAAGTGAACCATTTGTATCTTTTGCTGGGCTGTTTCTGCTTCATTTCAGCCTGCACCTGCTTTGCCTCTGCAGAGTTGTTGCAGTTATAGACCTCCTCTTCATCCAGAAAAGCAGGTTTCGTAATACTATTTCATGAGTTTTAACTAAAAAAAACAGAAAGAAGAACACGTTCAGTGTCAGGTAAAAGCGTATAGATAAATCCCCACATGCTGTTTGATCCAGATGTCATGCTGTGAAAATCCGAGCCGTGCAAAGAGTTTTGCCCTTCCTTATACATGCTTACTCGTAGAGGATATCTTTTGAAATCCCCTTGTAACATTGCACAGCTCAGTCCTGCATGTTCTACCCAGTCAAAGTGGTTTTAAATGAGACAGTTAGACCTAATCTACCACAGTGGAGGTGTTCGGTAGTCAGATGCATTTTGAAACATTTGTATAGCACAATACAAATGTGATGAATATTAATGTTGTTAAAGCAGTTCTCTGTGACTGAACAGTCATGAATAATGCATAACAGGCCCATACAGGGTGCTTATGATGCCATATTTACAGTCGGCTATATGAGACACATTATAGCTTTCACTTAGCAGGGAGCACCACCGATTTGATAAATGAGCTGTGAGTGCAGTATGCAAAATTCAGTGTGGTAGCAATACTGCCCCCCATGTGAAAACTATTGTCCAAAATAATTCTCAGAGACTACATTTGTTGGTTGACTGTGTGTTTTTCGTCTGTCACAATCAGTTTATCTGTTATTTCCCACAAGTTGATTCCACCTTAATCAGTGTAGAAATGTGGCACATAAGATTAAATAGATTTTGAAACATGGACATTTCTAAAAAATGAATTGTACAGTTTCTTTGAAAGCCATTAAAGTCTTGCAGTTTTAGCCTGGATCTTTCTTTATTGTACCAATGTACCATAATTAGTATCCTCACTGCAATAACAATTGTAAAACATATAACAACTTCATTTGATCCACTAACTCTAGATAATGACTGAGTTTGGCTTTCTCTTGAATTAAAATGTTGCCAAACCTTCTTAAACTGTGCAAATGTTGCATTATTTTTACAAATACTAATTTACTACTTTACATGTTACATAATTGCAGAACAATACAGTAGCCTACAATTTATATTTAATTAGATTTGATCTTTATCGACATTTTAACTTTTCATGTTTATATATATATATATATATATTTTTTCATTTATTTGATTACATTTCATTTTATTCTAAAACAGAGTAAGTGTCACAAAACCCAATTTCCTGGTTTATATAAGCACTCTTCTGATTCACTGGATGATAACAAATATATTACTTGATCTGCTTATTCGAGCATATCTTATCGAATTGTTTCTGGATATTTCATGGCTTCCAGTTCTCTTAGAAATAATCCTGCTAGTGGGAAAATAGTAATTTATTTTAGACTGAAGAAAAAAACCCAGCACATTTATAAATGTCAGGGTATTGCTCCAAGCAATGAAGCTAGAAAATAAAACTAGGTTACAGCCACCATGATATAAAATGTAACAATGAGTGTTTAATATATAAACATACATCTCATTGACATTTTCCTTTGTTTTCAGACTGTATCATAACATCTAATGCTTTATTAAGGTTGTAATGTTTTTTGTTATATGACGCCATTTTTTCCTGTGGCATAGCATCTCTTTTTTATACACTTTGTAATATTCATCTCTCTTTAATTACTTCGGTGAAACTATGACTATCCGACCGAGATGATGATATCTATGATAGACGAACCATTTTTACACATGCAGCTGTGGAACAGAATCTGAACAAGGCAGCCATTGTTAGAGCAAATCTAATAAAGTGTAATGCCAAAGCATCAAGCAGACAGTTAGAGTGAAAGGTATTTATGGCTTGACCCTGATAGACTGTCATGTAAAGCACTTTTAAACAGCAGCAGAATGCTACAACCATCTTAATGGCTGGTCATTTCTGAGAGTATGCTAGTCTCTCTCTTTTAGCTGTTCCTTCTTCCTCAACCTCCTCCTAATCAGCTCATTTATTGTGTCTGTCATTAGTGCAGGGGCGGTTCTAGGGGGGGCCAGTGCCCCCCTACCACTGACTTTGGACCCCCCTGAAAATGAGATGAAAAAAGTTTATGATTAAACGATTTCTTGGCTGACTAACGATATTTGTCATTCTAGTCTGACCCATTCAGAGAGTGAGTACTCGAGTGCCGATTTTTGGGACTCGTGACTCGACTCGGACTCACACACTGATTGACGTGACTCGGACATGGACTCGTGAATTCTCGCGCACTATGACTTGGACTCGGACTCGTGAATCTTTCCCCCCACGATGACTCGGACTCGACTTGTACATTGACGCTCCGACTTGGACTCGTGAATTTTTCCCCCCACGATGACTCAGACTCGACTTGTACATTGACGCTCCAACTTGGACTCGGACTCGAGCAAGTTTTCTCTGGAGTCTGATGTCCTCTATCCTGGCATGTGCACCTGTGAGGCGAGTTCACCTACTGGCCCCCGCTGTTCCAGTCTAAACATATCTAGGACACACCCCGCATCATGCTGTATGCTTTCACACATTCTGCTTCCACATTGGAAAAGAGCAGCGCAAAATGCTTGTTATGTTATGTGGAAACAAGATTGAAGAGAAGGCTCCGTAACACATTACTCTAAGGATCGAGTTCAGACATATAGGCTGTGTTGAATACTATCATCAGAGTAACGTGATCTAATCAATAAATAAAGATTCAGCCGATAACACGAAAGCACATGGCTACTTAACAGGCAGAATGACCATTTTGCATGCTAAGTAGCCATGTGCTTTCTGGGGCTAAATCTTTATCAGTAAACCGATTTAACCGGTAAAAGTTCCTTCTAAATAAGAGTCCCGATCTTATTACTATCAAAATAAAAGTGCAAAACGAAAACTTTACCATAGGAAAATATTGGCATACAAATATAATCACTTCTCTCAAAGTTAACTCATTTTAAATATAGTTGGACATATTAAAGGTCATTTACAATAATAATATTCATATTAGTAATAAGCTTTATATTTGTATAGCACCTATTACAAGAATTGTAGCCAAACTCGCTTCACAGTAGTTCAATAGACAGATTAGTATAACATGACAGGATAAAAGCAATGTAGAGGGGCAGCTACATTTCAACACATATATCCACGAAGGTTAATACATGAAGACTTGTGACTCGGACTTGACTCGGACTCGAACACAGGTAATGATGACTCGGACTCGGACTCGGCTCGGACAGTCCTTGGGTGACTCGGACTTGGACTCGGACTCGAACACAGGTAATGATGACTCGGACTCGACTTGGACACTCCTTGGGTGACTCGGACTTGGACTCGAACACAGGTAATGATGACTCGGACTCGACTCGGATACTCCTTGGTTGACTCAGACTTGGACTCGACTACGACTCTCCCTTGGTGACTCGGACTTGGACTCGAAGAGTGGTGACTCGAGAGTGACATGGACTTGTGAATTGGTGACTTGACTACAAGACTGGACCCATTAGAGCAGGGGTCTCCAACACGTCGATCGCGAGCCTCAATAGCCCCCACTTTACAAATGTGTTTATTTATTTATTTTTTAACACCAGCCGTCATCGCCATGGAGAAGCACACAGCCTCTGCGAGAGAGCACACCTTTATCTATTTAATATAGTTGTAAAAAATTAAGAAATCATTCCAATGTGTATTATAGGACAGTATATATATATATTAAAAAAAAGTTTAAAAGGGGAGTGATTAGTCAAATATGCATTANAACACCCAATACCCTGGAACCGAGGGAAACTCTGAAAGAATACGCCCATTGGCTACAAATCAATATATGATTGGTTGATCAAACTGTCAGTCCAAACGTACGCTCTCATTCAGTGCAACAGCCAGGGCATTCTATCAAGGATGTAGAATACCTTGGTTGAAGGACAAGATCTGATTGGTTGCTTTCTTTTCTAACACAAAACAACTGAAATGCGTAGTGCATGGTCCGAGAAGGAAAAAAAAATCAACGTAACACTGTAATATTACAGGTCAACAACACAGATACAATTCTCATGTATTCATTTTATATACATTTTATTTATATAATTAAATCGATTTTTTGTTTGTTTTATCTGAGTGTTCCAGGGTATTCTCTGAATACCTTGAAGGCCCTGACGGTTCGCCACTGCATTTTAGCCATGCCTCATTTCGCTCTATTTGCTCTTTTCCAGCCCTGTTTTTGCAAGGGCTGATTCTGTGAGAAGTCTTCTTCGCTGCTTTTGTGGCAGACTACAGCGCCACTTACAGGCCTGGCATATATGCTTTCGAGCAGCAATGGCCGTGGCCCAACCCCCCATTCCCCTGATAGGTGGAGAGTTGCCCATATAGGCGGAGCATCCCTTTTCTGACATCAGAAAAATTAAAATCTGTATCAGCTCCGTTGCAGCTCCGTTTTTAGAGATTTGGGTAGGGAGGAAAAGAGAGAGGTTTGTGTTTTCTGACACTTGGAGAGTTCCCTGACACACCGGGGACACATATTCATGTATAAAAGACGTACACAAGTGCATTTCGCATGATAGGTCCCCTTTAAGTAAAGGGTCTGGATACTTGTATTGAACACTCACACTTCTATTGGCTAGTACCCCAACACATTGTACGTGATAGGCTAAGGGAGGGACATATCAAAGTGGTTGACCAATCACAACGGAGAAAGCCAGCTAACCAATCAGAGCAGACTGGCCTCTGGTTTCAGACAGAGGTTGAAAAGAGGTATGAGGAAAATAAATACTTTTTTGAACATTAAAGCATGGAGACATGTCCCAGTAGAGACACAAAATATAAATATGAACCTTAAAATCAGCATAATAAGGCCCCTTTATATCAAATGTTGTTTTGCTTTTAATAAAAAATAAACCTTGCAAAAGTTATTTAAAACTGAATTATGATTCAATATTTGATAAATAGGCAATCTGCAAGGTTACAGTATTACATCTGAAAGCACAATTTTCTGACTGGGGTGTGACACCAGAGCAGTTCTTTCTCACAGCAAGTCCTTGGGCTAATTCTAAAATAAGATGTTTGTTAGTCTCCCTCTGACTGCTGCAACACTGCCTTGTCGTTTCTCCTGAGATGCAGTTTATGGCCGATGTCTGTGACCGAAACATCACCATACTTTGGAGCTCTTTTTAAAAAATCATGTGGTGAGGCAACACAGTCTCACGGCATTTGTGTGGCGTGTTATAGTCACGAAATGTAATCTATTAATTCGTGTTCACCTACACGATTTTCTCATTTTTTTCGTGTCACACGGAAGGATTTTAAAAGCAATGTATTTCTATTGGTAGTATATTTCGTGCCTGCACCAAATAATAACAAATTAGAAGGATAAAAAGACCAAAAAAAGACAGATTTCAGTATTATGAGGCTCTGAGCCCCATTTATTTTCCTCACGGACGGCAAAGAAAGTCCGACATTATAAGATTTAAAATAAAAACAATAATCGTGGCTTGATATTGAGTAAGAAAATGTTTTTTTATGAACCACACAGCTTCCGGTGCCTTTCTCCGCAGCTGAATGGGTAACTGCAGTTTTTAGGATGGCATCCCTCTGCGGGGTTTTGGGAGAAAAGCAAAATGTTGCTCTTCAAACTTACACCTACATTTCAAGGAGTAACAACACTTGACACTTCTATCTGTACACTTTTCCTGACCTGATTTTAAGTAAGGGGACACTCCCATCATCTCAGAGGACCAAGGAAGAGCAGCTGCATTTGTGCTCAAAAGCATCTGTGTTCGGGAACTGCAGGTTCATTAGCTGTGAGGCTGTATTTGTGTATTCTTTCACATCTAAGACTGCTATCATTGCCCAATACAATAAATGTTTGAGTGGCTTTAACCTTAGGTTTTTCATATCGATTAGATATAAAACAAATTTAATTTGGAACAATCACAAGGTTCCTTTGGAAGCAGTGGCGGCTGGTGGAAAATATTTTTGGTGGAGCTATGGAAATGGTGACAAAACCATACTAGGGCATTTAAAATCAGGAGACTAAATACGAACATTGTGTGTGTGTGTGTGTGTGTGTGTGTGTGTGTGTGTGTGTGTGTGTGTGTGTGTGTGTGTGTGTGTGTGTGTCATACTTGCCAGTGCGCGCAACTCAAAGTCTGAGAGGGTGAGGAAGATGAAAACTGAACAAGAATCGACAACTCGACCCTCTGATCACTCCTTTCCTGTAAAATACAGGTCCAGCCCACACATATGCTCCATGGTGCCACAGGCCTTGCCCTTACAACTACAATAAGCATGCAAATGTTAATCTACAGCTCCGGCGAT
>NW_011365510.1:269445-310976 GCF_000735185.1 Notothenia coriiceps | reverse complement strand
CGCTCCCCCTGTGTGTATGATAGAGTCTGACGGAGATGTTCTAGACTCTATTCAGGACAAGGCGGCTCAATCAATTTATTCATGACACGCGTCTATGCATTAAAACAGTGCCACTCTGTATGCAGCCATTCCTTATTGCAACCCGTGGAACACAAGAGAAACGTAAGGATCCATTGCATGGTATAACCAGGTCCTACTCTGTAGTTCTCCGTCATCACTGTTCTAAAATGAAAGGCCTCCAGTGTGCTAACTGTCCAGCCTGTATATATATCGTTGTGCACTAGTAATATTGTGGATTTTGAGTAAGAAACAATTATACTGTCAATTTAACTATATATCTATTTGGAGAAAGCTGCAGTGTTTACGCTGATTTTTAATTTTGCATTCTGGTTCCTGTCATTATGAGTATTTATTGTATACTATCTGTTTAGGTGTGCTTTCTCTTATAATACGTGTTAGCCAGTGGTTGACCCCTGCGGGTTTCCTCCACAGTTGTCCTTGTGTAAGCGTTTGGACAGGCAGTAGGGAGCAACTGAGACCCAATTGTTTAGGACCATTAGGATTCACTAATAGTAAAATGAACATGTCCTCGTGGTCTCTGTGCTTTGTTACGATATGAGAGACACTAATGTGAATTAAGCCATTGGTCCTCGTTCTCCTGTATACTGGCCTTTTGTTTCTTTAAACCAGTGGGTCATGCACCAGGTGGCACACTAGGAATAAGTGGGAATAAGTGTGGCAAAATATTTAAATTGTATTTTCGGATCCTGAATGAGACTGCCGCCAGAGCGCGTCCCCTCCCCGTTACCTGCAGAAGGAAGCCAATGCCAACGTATGGGGTGCTAATGGATCGCACGGAGCTATAGATTAACATTAACATGCTTATTTTAATTGTAAGTGCACTGCTTTGCGGCCTGTAGCACCGTCCTTGATGGAGCATATGTGTGGGCTGGACCTGTATTTTACAGGAAAGGAGTGAGCAGAGAGTAGAGTAGTTTTCGATTCTTGTTCTGTTTTCTGTGAATATCTGCCTCACCCTCAGACTTTGAGTTGCGCGCGCTACTAAAGGAGACGTGTTACCATGGAAACCAAAACAATGGTGTAGCTGTATTAAAGTCCGAGTGGAAACATTTGTGAGTAAATCTGATTTTGTCAGAAATCGGGAGAAATGCGGGAGAAATATGACCCCGGGAGGAAACCGGGAGAGGGGCAATGAAATCGGGAGGGTTGACAGAATTTCTATGTTGTCTTTTTGATGGTTGGGTTGTCGAATCCTGGATTTTGCATTCATTCGTCACTTATTTTTCAGTTAATTTTTTATTTAATATATGTTTTTATTTAATTGTGACGTCCTGTCTGTATACTGTTGCTTGTACTTGTGCTTTACAATGTATTGTTTATTTTTACATCAAGTGCTTGAGGGTGGGATCAATACACATTTTTTAATTTTGGGTGGTGCTTTTTATGAATAGCCTGGTTGCCACGATATGCACCCCTTGCTATCTCTGAAAATACACGTGTCACATACATGAAACTTGCTTCATTTATTGGTACTAGTCCTACAACTATACCCTCCAAAGTGCTTGAGGGTGGGATTAATAGAAACATCTTTTTTTGGGGGACTTTTTAAGGCAGGCCAGGGGGTGCATTTCACGACGGGGGTGCATAATTTGACACAACACCGGAAGAAGGCGAGACAGAGAGATGTAGATCTTCATTATCCCGGTAGAATTGTGTGCAACTATCTACTCTCTACAAAAGAGACCCGGCGTAATTATACTTTCTGTTCTGCTGCATCTCTGACCTCTAACAGGTAAGGTGGAAAAAAGACTTTCTGCAGAGTAGATAACATTCACAATGGTTGAGGGTTTTTAATAGTATCAGAATAATACAATGTTCAAAGGCTTTTTTTAAACAGAGAAAGAAACTTTATAAGAGTCTCTACAGTTATCTGAAAAAATGCAGATGAAATTAGAAATATCTCAGCCGTGTGTCAGGAAGATTGCTCATATCTAAAATGAGCTCCCATTTTTCAACAGCTTATTAAGTGTACATTAACAAATGATCAACTACAATTAACACACATAGCAGATTGTATATCCCCTGCTGGATGCACGCATAACATGTCGGTTCTTGCTCTCCGGTTAACTAATATACTCTATTTCAAATTCCTTCACCTGTCAACTAATTAGTCGTCTTACTCAGTTTCACTGATGAAGCTCAGCGCAAGTTCAACCAGGAAGACCGTCTTTATAATCTGTCATTCACATATTTCGTCCTTACTACGCTCACCCCTCCAACCATGGGGAGGCGTTCACTCCACAGCTAAACCTATCACTTTCGTCTTTATTCCAACAAGCCAATCCTAGAACATCGTCAAACCTTTAAATCTGCTCTCTTCCCTCCTGACAGCTGTCATTGCAGGTGACTCGACGCAGCCCTCCTCCACCCCTTCCACCTCCCATTTCTCAGAAACCAGGGTCCACGTCAAGCTTAAACCACTCCTCTTCAGACCGACCTCCATCAATCCCTTCATGCCTTCACCACCACCAGTGTCTAGACCCCAGGGGGGGTTTTATCGGCTCGGTATTCCCCTTCCGGATGATACTCCCGCACAACAGGGTCTAATCGCCCAACACCATTACATTCATCACATTTCTTGGCAATACATATATATTGTTACATCAAAAACCTGTCTCTCCTTGATATATAAGCGAGTTAGCATGGACATATTGAAAATAACATTGGTTAATGATCATTCAAAAGGCAATTGATTGATGTGAAAACCTGTGATTAAGAGAGAGGGCTCAGATGTGAGCTAACTGTCCTCAGACTACAGACAGTCTGTGAAACTGTAAATGTCTGTCTAATAAACCTAGAACTAAATTTACTGCGGTAAAAGCACCTGGTACCAATAGTGAGTCTAGCAGAGCCGAACCATGGAGTGTGGAACATGCCATTTGTTCATGTGCAAAGAAAAGTGTGTGGTTCCCAACCGTAGCTAGGAACTAGCCCAAATCTTAGTCGGAATACAAGATATTGAAAAAACTGTTAAAGCTGTTTGTAGTTTTTTTTGTCTCAGTCTCTGGTTTTCTTCAGCTAAGATGTGGCTGCTCTAGCTTGTGTTTAGATGACTGTAGCATGGAGCAGAGACTGCAGGCCCATCGCCTGGCCCGAGCAAAGCTATTATTCTAATCAGTCCCCATAATACTAGATGTCCCACTGAGAGTCATTCATAAAAACTCCAGCTCTGCTTGACCGGATTGGGCCGGTGACTGGCAGAAAGGAGAGTGGAATCTAAAACAGTCTATAAGTCTATAAGGGGGAACACAGTCGCAACCAAATGACCTTCAGGACATGAGACATACTATAGAAATACAACAGGAAGCGGAATGAAAAAATATATAATTAGCCGATACTTCCAACAGATACCCAATTCATCATGATTTATTATAAGCAAGAGGTAAACATGTATTGGAGCACAGCACACAGACAGCCATTTATCAGACATGACATTTTCTTTCTCCAAGCCTCTGGGTTGACTGTTTGGTGGACTGGTTTTTTAAAACTCAGGCTATAACGCTCCCCTCTGCACACAACAAAAACGTTTTGATTCATGGCCCCCCGACCATTTATAGACGGGCCTCTAAATTGTTTTTCCAATAACAACATCTCAAAGCTAATAGATTGCCAGATTGAATTAACTGGTTCATACAAAGCTGGAGTATTGAGGAGAGCCTGTGCCCAAAATGTAAATTGATTACCTTGGCTTTCATTTGACAAAACACTCTTTCTGGTTATATAATCACACAGAACACTAATGGAGGAACTGAAGAGATACAAAGTTCAGTTTAATAATACATGTGAGGTATTTTAATATTTTACAGACAGTAATCCCTAACCATTTTGGTGTTAAAATACAAACACTCCTGTCACTTTATATTTAGCGTTCAGTAAAAGGTGAATGATATTATGAATATTATGAATGTGGATTACAACCTTAAAGGCGGGGTATGT
This sequence comes from Notothenia coriiceps, assembly GCF_000735185.1. Lineage (NCBI taxonomy): Eukaryota > Metazoa > Chordata > Actinopteri > Perciformes > Nototheniidae > Notothenia > Notothenia coriiceps. The sequence goes on along the minus strand of NW_011365510.1, from coordinate 306,959 downwards.
CATTTTGGAGAAACCAGCTCGAGTGCGCTAGAATTTGAAAATACACAGCCGGAAAAAATCTGCCACTTTTTAAACACTTATAGAGCCCCTCCTCCAACACACACGAACGCGCACATGACCAATGAGGGCACGAGATAAGTTTGTGCACAGATGGAAGGCTGACAGGCAGGTAGGCCATCCAGTTATTTTAGCCGGGCCGGTTAAAATGATTGGTCGTGCTTTTTACAGTTCCACGGCTTCCACAGATGACATTTTTTTATGGATTTTTTGTCAAAGCACTTAAGATATTCATTGCTATCGGGATGTTAAGAGCATTCCATGGAATATAACAAAAAGTGTATCTCGAGCCGGTTTCTCACACTTACCTACCCCACCTTTAACATGCAAAATGATGTGAAAAGGGAAGCAGAGCGAGTGGAACAATCTTGTAGATGAGATTTAAAGAAAGGAAAGGTGCTTTTCACAACATTTACTTGAACATAGACTTTAGGATCTCTCTTTCTGGTGCTGTCGGTATGAAACACACATTAAACAAAAAGCCAAAGTCAACAACGCCCATTTGTAAGCCCTACCAAATCCCTAGCACAACAATGAGTCTGTAAAGCTTTTTCATCACCCTGTCTCTATAAACAAGTCATTATAAGAGACTGCTGTGTACTGTAAGATCTGTTGTTCTGGAAAAAAAGATGGCTTCAGTACACCCACTGAGAAAACATGCACTTCTTCTAAATCATGTGGCATAGCTTTCAGTAACAAACTTGGTAGTGACATTTATTTCAACATTTCCTTTTCTGTGCTGTACCTAATATTCTCTAGTCTATTTCGCCATGTTGGAATGATAACCCAAAGTGTCCATATTACATAAATAACATGAAATTGTGAAATCCTTCAAGCCAATATTTTAAAGAGTGCTTTTATTTCAGAACACTGTTTATTGAATGTGCACAAATACAGACTGAGGCCCAGCCAACACATAATGGCCCCTATTGTTGTGAGGAGTAGACAAAGGCTTTGTGATCAAAAGTGGAATAATGAAATAAAAAAGCTATCAATAGGAAAATGGCAAAGTGAAGTAAAAATGCCATTAAAAAAAGTAATGTCATGGTAATGTACTTTTTCACCAAAATCTATGAAAAAAAGATAGTATGAGGACAATACTGTGTCACTGAACTTGTATATAAGATATATAAATTCTCGCAAGAACATGAGGCCGGTTTACAAGATGGTTGTGCAAACAACAATGCAACATTGGAGCTCTGTAAAAAGAAAGCTGTCTATGCCGTCTGATGGTATACTTGACACGGCTTTCATTAGAGTAATTATATAGTTTTTGACGAACTGAAATACTGTTTTCTGGCTACATGTTACGGGGAAAAACTGCATTTTGGTATGAGGGCGCAGCGTCGAAAGTAATAGGGCGCAGCGCCCCACTAACTCTGTTTAGACAAAACCCTGATATGTATATTATTGATTTCATAAATTGAACCGATGGACACAGTATCTCCTGCTTCACTAAAAAGTCCATTCTTAGAGTTTGTGCACTAAAGTTTTGCTTAGTGTTTTCAAATCATATTTCTGTAAGATGCATATCAGAACATGTTTGGCTTTCAAATTAGCTGTGAAAATCCAACAAATACGTCTTAACTCAGATTTAAGATAAGCAAAGAGAAACCTTCCATCTTCAGCAGACGAATGGGAAAACAGTCCAGTGTCAATCTCTGCACACTCTGCAGGCTAAAGGTCAAACATCCTAGTGAAGTATAACCAAAACACATTTAGCAGAGAAGGGGGACTTGAAATTAGACAGCTTGTATGAAGTTTCATCTCAAATGTTCATCCTTGTAATGGAATATCGTTCCTTGAAATAACAAAACTAGAATAACACGTTCTGTTAGTTTGAAATGTGGGTATTATATAAAGCCTTCATGCAACAGTAACAGTCTAATCACTGTTTCCAGAGGGAGATGAGATTTGATTTGAAACCAGATGAACAAAAGAATCAAATTCTCTGTTTCCCGCAGACTCCTGTCCTCTTTATTGCTCCCTGACTGAAACATAAGGGGGTATTGTAATTTACATATCGTACACTAAGGGGTTGCTCTAAATTGTGTCTCGCTTTCATAGCAAGCAAAACACAGGAGGAAAAATCTATACCGGCAACTAAATGAGCAAAGCCACATTAAGCTGAATTAAAAGCTTTTGATAGATGAAAACATAAAGCTAGTATAGCAGTTACTTTTCTCAGCTCAACTCCCTCGACTCCTGAAGAAAATCAATATTAAATGTTGATACTCTAAATGAAAATATCTCTAAAACAAATGTGCTTGGGTGAATTGAGGACTGCTTTCTACTGTTTACATAATTTCAGAAGAATGCAGTTTAGGTTAATAAATAGGGTGTTTGCCAAGAACACTTGTTTATAAAGCATAATGTATATTAAGGAAGTTAAGAAACAGAAATTCTACCTTGGGATTGTTGTTGAATTGTGGTTCAGGTTTCATCATCACGTTAACACTATTTGACTTTAAATCAAAAGGGAGATCATATTTATAAAGAGTAATGCTATTTAAAGGCATTAATTTATTTCTTAAAATGTATCGACTTGCTTTGTCCATTCAGTACATGTACTTTGCATGCACACACACAGAATAATGCAATGTCACAGGCAGAATAATAAGACCAAATAATTTTTTGTGAATTAAATAAAACAAATTGAATAGTAATATATCTGTACTTGGCAAATAAAATAAAAATGACAAAAAAATATATTTCTACTTTTACTACCAATGGAGTTTTAAAGCTATCAAAACCACATGTGAGAACACATTTAAAGAATGTATGAAAAAGAGCTTAAGCTTGTTTGCTCCAGCTGATTCCTTATTATAATATAGTTAGTTATTGATTAGCATAATATTGTCCTCGGGCAACATCCAACCCTGTGAGACTTTAGTGTGCTAATGAGCCAACATGAAGATTGTAGAATATTCCTACCTAAGACACTTGCTGGTAACACTGTTGATAATGTAAGCAAAGCTGAGTCGGTAAATAAATCATTAGCTGTGTATAAAACAATATGATTTATTCCTAGGTTTGATTGGAAGATGAGAGGCAGGCAGAGATTAATAACGGAAGGACCGGAGGAGGGGTAAATATGGGGGTCAAAGGTCCTGAGCTAACGGTTACCGCGGGGACTGCATGCTCCTTTCTGCCATCAGGTGTTGCCAAAAAGTATTAGCGATGAGGCAGGGTGAGTCGGGGGTTTTCAAAGCTGCTGCAGACAGACAGGAAGCTGGCGTCCTGCTGGGACGATGCCAGCTTCCTGTCTCCCTGAACAGATGCTGCCCAGTGCCACTACCCTTTGTTTCCTTCTCCAAAAGGCACACTGTGCTGCATGCTGCACACAGAATAAAAATGCCCACCGTCAGCAAAGGACGTGACAATTAGAGAGATCATTTGGTATCATCGTAAAGAGGTACTTTGTTGTTTATTTGATGGCTTAGTTTGTATCCCAGAGGTGTGCGATGTGTGAGATGTATTACAACAAATATGTTCATATCCACGATTAGCTCCTATTCTGTCAGTAGTGATTGATTTCTGGAATTGAACCAATGTTATCTTAATGCTGCTTTCTAATTTATATGGCATCTTTCCTTTATTTGATCTGTATCTGCATTGCAACAACAGTTAATTATTCATTATTGTCATTTTTTATCGTCACACTGTGATTTAGATGTTTAGTCTCTGTAATGTATGGATATCTCAACTTAAATTAGGTTACTGATAAAGCACTCATACAGTAGGGCTGCTGGATTATGGCAAAAATCATAATCTTGATTATTTGGGTCAATAATTGATATCACGATTATTAAAAACGATTATCCATTTACTTTGGAAACATCCATTTATTGGAGACATTTTTTTTAACAGTATGTTTTGAATAGTTGATTACCCTGAACTTTAAGTATAATTCAACTGAAAAAAAAAAAAAAAAAAGTAATACAAAAAAAAAAAGTAATAATAATAATAAAAAAATAATCGTTTTATTTCGATTACGTTGTTTTCGTAATCGTTGCAAGCCATAATCGTAATTGCGATTAAAATACGATTAATTGAGCAGCCCTATCATACAGTCTATGGCACACATGTTGGAAAGATGCTGATAAATGCTACATTTAAGTGACGAGGGAAATGAAAACAAAGAAAGTCTGCTCCTCGGGTCAGTTAGGCTCCTGCTATTCCATTACTCAGATCTGAAATTTGCATACATTTAGTTGAAGTCTTGCTTCCACAGCTCCCTCTCACTGCTGTGCTTGAACATTATTGATGATAAGCTTCATGTGAGGCTTTCCACACCGAAATAAGTAAGAAAATAACCACACAGCCATTACTTTTGGCTCAAAAAGTCCCGCCTTCTTTTGTTGATTACCTAAAAACTATTTTAAAATGGAATAATTGTGTTTTTGACGTAGCTGTATCTTGTCTGCCCCTCTGGATTCTGTCCTGTCCCTTTCTATATTGTCACGAGTCATTTAATGTGAAGGAGACTCATTACTGAGGCCAAGACACTAAATGACACTGCAAACTGCAATCCCTTGTCTTTCCAGAAGAAAAATTAAGAAATACTGATGATTAAAAATAGACATTGAATTGTGCAGAGAAATATATGCTCTTATTGTGCAAGTGTGAATAAAGTTAGCTTTTTCTAAATGTTATTTTTCCAAATGATTTTTTTAGGTTACTCCATGAAATGTGGAATAATTAGTGTTTAAGGTTAAGTGCTGCCAGAGGAAATGACGTGTCAAACGGCTGGCTAAGTGATACATTAATTTCTAGCCTTTGAACTCCATCAAAAAGTGAACACCTAAGGGATCATTATGTTCATCCTATAAAGTCTGGCAGAATTTGAGTTCTGACTGACAGTATGAATCATCCTAATGCACAAAACTGACTGGTTTGTTTCGGAGCAGCAAAACATCAACAAGTACAGATAGGTGCCAAACATTTCTCTATAAAAAGCAGCAGATGGCTTCAAGAAAGTTCTTCTTTTTATTTCATGATTGCTTTGTTACCAAGGGACAGGGTTTCCATAGTGAATCCTAAACTATGGGTATGATTTTACAGAAGAAAGCCTCAATCATATTTGAATGCGAGAGGGAACAGAAAGTTCAAGAATAAGCCTTTCAGCCCCACCACCTCTTCCCTGTGTGCTGCATCAGGCTGCATTGTTAGTGTTTGACCAACTAAATGATAAGGTGGTATATTCTATATCCTACACACAACAATACATTTATCCTAAGAGTTCCTTGTGTAACTACATTCTGATCTTTTTTATGTTGATTGTGACACTGTCCTACTGCTGTAAACCCTTAGAACACTAAATATGGATTAACCTGTAAAACTGATTCCCAACTAGTTACTTTAAAAACCTGTAAAAGTAACATTCATTTATTTTCAAACAGGCGTTTTAAGAATTTAGTCATTTTGTTAACATTGTAATCGTCACATTTCGGCCAGGTACATTTTGTAGGAATGGATGGGTTTTGGGCGGAGAACCACATTGGCAGGTGGTTTAAAGAAAGACTTGGACTATCATTGGTTTGATTTTGGTCTTTTGGTCTCTTTAGGGAATTGATGTCTTATTCTATACATCTAAGACATAAAGCAGAGTGCATTTAGCAAAGTAGGGAGCAAGGCTTAAATAAGGATGTTTTGCATCTGTGTAATAAATCCCAAAATGTGAGTGACTGACGCATTGATTAAGATTAAGTACTCCATGTTGTAAAAAATACAAATAATGACACAGACAAGTATTTTCAGTGCTTCCAGCAAGGCGTTAGTATGCAAAAGATTATCTTACACAAAATGCCAACTGCATATACAAGTACCACTTCAAAAATGTCAAGCGGGCACCACTTTGAGTGATGTGCTCACTGTTACAGAGAGTGCCCTGGATATTTGGCATTAGCACAGAGCCATGGGAGAAATTGGATCCGGGCACACAGGCTCCCAGACATCATCAGGCTCCACTAGGCCCTGACATATCCTCCATCAACAGCAACAAATATTCATATCTACATTTTTTACTGGAAAAAAAAAAAGAAGTATGGTTTGCATGCTGGTCAAATGAGCTTTAAATTGGTTTAAAGACTGACAGTCACTGCTAACCGCCCACTGTATACTGTGTCAGCACCGACATGATTAAGTAAACTAGGATTTACTAGGCATGATTTTTGCCTCTTAAATTGTTCTCATGATCTGATTTAACAATACACATTTCTATTGGAAGTTTACTGTTTTATTAATGAAACAATCAAAGTTTAATTCAATTGTTTGTGTCAATTACTGGTTCTGAAACCATCGTGGTTATCTTCTACCTGCCTGCTAGTCAGCATGTCTCTTCTTGATTTCAAGGCAATACAAGTAATAGGCAATTTAAGGTATCTGCTTCGTTGCATTGACTCTAAATGACATTAAGATATAAAATGGCAGGACTAGAAAGAGCCGCCTTGGAACCCAAAATAAATGTACCCACTTATAAATATGTGACATATCAAAATCTGTGTTTGACATGAGGTGTCAGTGTGTGGTTTGACATGAGTAGAGCAATTGTGCCGAATACTCTATATAATAGGGTTTGCATTCTTGCTTTTTCATGACGTACATATTGAGCTTACTGCTTTCTCATTTACTTACGCTTATTGTGATTCAAATATTATCACATAAAGGTTTTGGGACTATACTGCAGGGATTTATTTCAATATTAACAAAGTGATATCAAATTGAGTTGCTGTTCACTTTTACAACAAACTGAAATAAAATGTCCTGCTTGGCCATAAATGCATGGTTTATTTGTATGTGTTAGAAAGAGACAGGCCTGATCATGTGTCATCAGCTCTGAAGAGTTGGGTAGAAATGCAGAGAGGAACAGGAGGATGTTTGCTATGGAGCCTCTCCAGCCAACCGTGTCACATCACAGAGAAGCCAGGTATCATCAGAGGCACAGATGGTGCTGCGGCTGATTCAGTACGTCTCTATTCTGACTTATTCAAGCGTGTTTTTACTTATTTAAACTCCCTTCAGATGCAATGAGCGACGTAGAAAATAAAAAGGCTCAAATAAAGTCAGAAATTCAAACTGCGTTACAGTAATCTGCGGGATACCTATTGCAGCTTTGATGTGTGGGAGACTCTAAGAGGCTCAATGAGCTTGTGATTTAACCTGTGCCTGAATAAAAGTGCACAACACAACAAGTAAGGATACTGTGTACTCACAAGCCCAACCTGAATAACCTTTGTGAAAACGCCTGTCATGGCCAATGAGACTGGGTGGGGGAAAAAGACCCCGAGGCGTCTCTACTTATCCATTCAAACTGTCCTTTACCAAGGTTTCTCTTGTGTTGAACAATGGTTATCTACATAACCCCCAGTTCCCTATGAACCCTCGCAACAACATCAGTCATGAGTATATCATCTTGTCCCAGACATCCCATAGACAGAGGATATCTACTTTTCTGCTTGTGCACTGTCACATCCAGGCAATACAACTTTATATGTGGAGTGAACAGGCATCTGTGCGCCCTGACAAACACAAGCATCACCTCTAACACCCAATGAGAAAGGCATTGTCAGTAGAAGTGTCCTCCCTTTATCAGGGTTAGCTAAATAATCTACTGTGCATATCTCTGACGTTCCATCAATGTACATGCAAAATGACCATGGGGATAGGCTATGCATATCCAGTGAAAAATATAGTACACTGTGTGCTTAGAGGATTCCCCCAATGAGCTTTCCTTTTTCCATGGGGCTGTTCAACTTCTGGAGATACCATGCCAAACAAGCTACATTTGATTGAGCTTACAACAAGCAGGTTTGAAGATGTGATAACTAAGCTAATCAAGTATATGTTAGCTAAGCTAAGTGACAGGGGATGTGGCTGGTTGACAAGCTAAACAAGCACAGCAAAGAAACAAGCCTTGATAGCCTAACGTTTGGAAGCTAACTCATTCCTGTTGGATAGTTAAATAGCTAGAATCAGTCCTGGATCTAAGGTTAAGCTAGGTGGAGTGCAAATATTTCAAGGAGGAGAGACTATAAAAGTGTTTTTTTTTAGCCCTATAGGAAGTTGGTGCTTACTGCCTGCTATGGTCTCATTGACTTTGACAGGTGTTTTTGAGAGAGGATTTTCAGGTAGGTCTCACAAGGATGCAATCCCCATATTGATGTGATGTACTGAGTGTAGCTACTGATGAAAAAGAAGACTCACTGTCACGTTGCCATCATAAAATGTTTCTTTAGAACAAGCATTTTCTACAACCAAGCCACGAGATAATTTACATGCTATATGATAATGGTAAAATTGGATTGTATGAGAAACTAAAGATGATTTGTAGTTGTTTGCCACAGAAAGAGACGTGCTGAAGGGGAAGGCAAAGAGAAACGTTGTGTCACTAACTGAGGGGCCACACATCCCTATAATCTCCTTAATGGCCTGATTTGAACATGTACAGTAGAGAACATCTCAAACAACCTAAAGCCAGTAATCTCTCTTGACGATGTCTCTGATGTTTCATGAATATATATTGGAAGCCATACATTTTCTTGCACTAGAAATAATAACAAGGAGAAGAAGAGACATGAGTTTCTTGTTGCAGAATGCCTATCCAGTTTCATTTTTGCAATATTACAGAACAGGATGAAAGGATGTATCAGCCTCTGCAGGAATAATGAAGGCTAGATGGAGAACAGATAGATTGTAGGTCACTTCTATGGTGGCTGTCACTGCATGTCCGACATCAAAAGAAGGAGCAACGGGTGAGGAGGAGCTACTCTCCTAAAGCCATGATGAATAAACCAAATGAAAGAATCCACAATCTTCGCTGTATATGCTACAAAAACACAAAATAAATCATCTTGTGAGATGCAAAACAAGGTTTTGCGGTGCTCGACTAACAGCTCATTGATATTGTTTTCAACAGAATGTGCCTCATCTGCAAATTCTACAGTAAATAAAAGGGAATTCCCAAGCTTATTTTGGATTTTGGGTAAAATAATGAATGAGTAGTTACTTGACATTATCCGGCAACATCTGACTTAGCTAATGTACTTTAACACAACGTCCTTAACCCAAATGTCCACCTGCTACTGTAAACAATTGTAAAATGTATCGTGAAGCAGATTAATGTTAGATTAAAGCAGTTTCCTGTAAAACCAAGGTTTGAGTGTTTGATTTAAAGTGATTGAAACATGTACTTGACCAGGTTATACACTGTACTCTGACAACACAACACATATTGGGGATTGAATGAAGAAAAAGCAAATCTTTCAAATAAACCTTTAAGCTGCATTAACCTTACTAATCAAGAGTAGCAAGTAGCTTAACTGCAGTAGCTACAGCTTGTCCCGTACAGGATGCTGTAGCATGTAGCACGTCTCAAGTCTCTCTAGACTTTCTGTGGTGCGCTTCCTGCTGCCAGTATTTGGTGATGCCATAATGTCACATTGTCTGCCAGGCTTAAACGTGCAAGCTTACGTATATTGCTAGGTTGCTAAAGTATTGTCTTGGCTCCACTTTGTTTGTGTGCTTCTCAAAAATCAATATGATGTTATGCTGCTGGCTGTTTTATTGTATTTTACCTTATCTGAATGTTGGCCTTTGCCTTGCTGCTGTTTATGTTAGTACAATATTATCCTAGTTATTTTGCATTTGTTGTAGTTGCTATGCTAATTATTCTCTTGTTGATAAGCTTTATGATGTGTTTATGATGGTTTAACAATGTTTCATGTTGAAATTATTTAGCTTTTTTTCTCACAAAGTCTATGGTGTTTTGGCCCACTGCAGATGTCTTAGTAGATTAGAGTTATATTGTGTATTGTTGCTTTAGGATGTTTTTTTGAAGAACCTAGTGTATCCTTGTGAGGAGGTCAGCGCGTAGAATCCAAATATCTCTGTACACACTGTGCACATACTCTTCATTTGTTTCATGAGAGTTGACTGACTGCAGTTTTCTAACTCTGCAATGTCAGAATAGTTTGCCATAGATGTACTGAGCGGAGCTGGACACTATGAAAGAAAAGCTACAGCAATTATTTTTTCACAACTGTATCCTCAACATTTATTTCGAGAATGAGACAGAAATGTAATGTCAATTGAAAAATAATTGCCTTTTTTTTAATATTTTCTTCCTATAATTTTTATTATTTTTTGGAAGTTAGTGATGTGCTTGGAATACACTCAAGTCATGTTGATAAAGATAACCCCCCCGAAAACGCCTGAAATACCCAACATTGAGACAAAGGCTGATGAAATCTTTGAAACCACACCTGAATGCTAATGAGGGTGCGGGCACGGGGGGTGCAGAGAGTTCACCTGCTTAGAGGTTGGTAGCGTGGAGACGTTGGTGCAGTGAAAACACTTGAATATACAGTACAGTGAATAAGAGCCAGACACGTTTATATTTAGAGATTTGTTATGTGAGATCATGGCCATATATTATTGCAGGGTACATACATGTGACTATAAATAGTCTCCCCTGCATGGCTCCATTATTTCACCACTAGGGATGGGTATCGTTTGAAATGTATCGATTCCGATTCCGATTCTGCTTATCGATTCCGGTTCTTATCGATACCCCGTTTCGATTCCAAAATTATAAAAGAAAGAAGTCAAACGTTTAGATAACAAAATATCTTTATTCTTTTAAGCTTTATTAACTGACATTTTTACAAAAAAAAGGTGACGAGGATCCGAGCCCCCGGCTCCCCAACCCCACGGAATNCGGTGTTGTGTCAAATTATGCACCGCCGTTGTGAAATGCACCCCTTGACACGGGAACGCGCATTTGAATGTATAGTCCACTATTCTATGTTATCTTTTTGATGGCAAAAAGATAACATAGAATAGTGGACTATACATTCAAATGCGCGTTCCCGTGTCAAGGGGTGCATTTCACAACGGCGGTGCATAATTTGACACAACACCGGCACTCACTACACCTTCCCTCAGTTATATCTTGTTCATACCTCGCCGACTGATATGTGCTCCCACCCGACTCCACAGCAAAGAGACCCATTCATATATTTCTGTCTCACCAACGGACATAAAGACACGTTTTGTACGTTATATCTAGAGGGATGCACTGAATAACGCATGTCATTGATCATTATAATCGGCACATATAAGTGACTTGATTGAGTGAATACAGGACAGCACTAAGCTGTCGCTCAAGCCGTGTCCGTATGTCATTGCTATCAGACAATTAAGAGACATAATGTCATTTCTTTCACTTCCGTTCAGTTATGCATATAACGATCATCTTCATTCATCAGCTCATTAGTGAATTACATTCAGAAAAATCTCCTTTCTTTAGCATCAATCGGAATTTCTTTAGATCTATCAGTTATTTAGCAGAGGGGAGGGGAAATCTCATATTTGGAACAAATACACACAAACACAAGTTTTACTGAAAGACTCAGGGGGAAAGGGTTCAGTACAACATGAACCGAGAAGTTACAGAATCCGTAGAAGTCTCAGGCTCAAAGTGACACCAGCATAGATGTAGACATAGTACAAGGTAGGGAGTTATATTTCAAAGAGGCATACAGCAGCTGCATGTTGCATGTGTCAGATTCCCTTCAACAAAGAAGGTATTGTTTTCAAAGAAAGGGCTTATGTGTCCCGTGTTGTAAATGTAATGTCTTAGATCCAGCCCTGGTATACAATATGGGTATAGACTGCAGGTAATTGCAGTCTCTTGTTAAATTGAATTCAAATGATGTCATTATGGCTACATTTGTGTGCTCAGCCAGTGTTTTGCTACTCTCTACTGAAAATGGAAATGTTGGGTTTTATTACATTATGGTCATTCTCCTGTGAAGTACATTTTCTGTTCTGCCATCACCAAATGAAAGGAAAAGTCACTAAGAGCTTCAAAAGCCAGGATACATGATTTACTTGTTAACATACTTTATATGGCTCAGCCACCTGCGCAAAAAGCATAAAGAAATGCACTCTGCAGAATGACTGCTCAAAAAACAGCCAGGCCAAATTTCTGTCAGCTTGATAAACGGCAGGCAGCATTGAAAAAACAAACAGGCTGAAAAAATTATCCTTGGGCATAAACTTACCATGGCAGGGTGCTCCCTTTGCGTCACCATATCACACCGTCATGCAGAACGCCAACCACACACCTCCTTTGAGCAACAGAACTTTTTATGATTTTGGTTTGAAGTCAAAAGGGAATTTGTCTGCTCTTGTGAAATGTCAACCTGTGCTCAAGGATCATGTGTTGAATGTTGAACATGTTTTGTTAAGTTTTGATATAAAAATCCTTATCAGTTATTGAAAGTATGAGTTCACACTTTGGGGTGTAAGTTTATCCGTTTCATTCATGTTAAGACTTCTGCAAGCCAGTTGGCACTTCTATATAAACCTACATACATGCATAGTTATTCAACACCTGTAGGAGTTGCTTTATAAAGATTGCCAATTGAAATCATTAGACTAGTACGAACCATTGATTTAGATAAGACTAACCGACCAGATACACAATAGATAACATTAACTCCACCCTTACAAACATCTAATGTGAAACTAGACATAAATATCAATGTATAAAGTATAAAAATCTCATAATATATAATACTAGCACTCAAAGGGGGCAGTTCTCTATGTTTGCTTTTAATACTTAAACTATACAGTCCTGAAACTTATTTGCTTTAATTTAATTTAGTAAACAATCAATACTTTTCACATCGATGACCAAAAAAACAGGCCCTCTGTGTTGTCACTGGGCTTTTATTCCCCTTTTGGTCCTACCAGAATCAGATTAATAGATCATTCTCACTATAATGCATTCTTTATGTCATGTAAATGTAAATACTTACTTATGTGCTGGCGACTGAAGAATAAATGAACCATGACTAATATAAATGTCTCTGATGACGAGTTAGTTTTGTCAGGCGGCTGATGTCACTGTAGCCTTTCCTGCATGTGTTTCAGCAGCTTTTGTAATTTATTCCACATTGATTTTATCTGAGTCGTTACTTTCATCCTCCGACTAGAATTACAACGAGGCACCAAAATTCGTTTTTGAAATTGAGTTGTGTTTCCACAGTCCTTAAGGTTATTTATTGCATAAATATATTGATACTCAGCAGCCTATCCTCATTTGTTGGACTTTTTGCTCTAGTGAAAATCTACGTTGTTGCTTATTTTCATTTTTGAGTTGCTATTAATGACTTTATTCGATAGAAAAACTCCATTGCCTTTTATGTAAAAAATATCATATATTAATGGATATCTCCCTTTCTCTCTCTCTTTCAGATGTAAATGGAGAAGCAGCATTGTCACCAAGAGAAATTGGACATCCATACGATTTTGCATCATAGTGCTTTGCATTAAAAACAGACACAGCATCACTTCTCTCTGAAGTAATCCAATACTGTTAATTAATGTCAAACTGCACGCTGGAGCGGCACCATGCTGCCTCGCTGGGTGAAACATTGCTAATGGAAAGAAAGCCTTATAAGATCCAGCTGATCCAAATCCCCTTAAATGCAGCATAATGCCTTCAAAAGTGTCATGTTTGTACCTGTTGACAGTGGTCTGCTGGGCGAGTGCCCTCTGGTACCTGAGCATATCCCGCCCGAACACCACCTATGTCGGCCACATGTCTATTCCTATACGTAAGGTTCCAAAAAACCCCCAAAACATCACGTTTACCAACATTCACACCCGCCCCCTTAACCCACATGCCTTTGAATACGTCATCAATGAGCCGAAGAAGTGTGAAAGTGCCGCTCCCTTCCTTATCATCCTCATTAGCACCACCCACAAGGAGTTTGATGCACGGCAGGCCATCCGGGAGACCTGGGGGGACGAGAGCACCTTCGTGGACATCCGCATCCTCACCATCTTTCTGCTGGGCTGGAACACGGACTCCATCTTGAACCAGATGGTGGAGCAGGAGAGCCAAATCTTCCATGACATTGTGGTGGAGAACTTTATTGATTCCTACCACAACCTCACCCTCAAGACCATGATGGGCATGCGCTGGGTGACTACCTTCTGCCCCAAAGCGCAGTACATCTTAAAGACAGACAGCGACATCTTTGTCAACATGGACAATCTCATCTACAAACTCCTGAAGCCCACCACCAAGCCAAGAAGGAGATATTTTACTGGCTATGTCATAAACGGTGGTCCAATTAGGGACATGCGCAGTAAGTGGTACATGTCCAGGGACTTGTACCCCGACAGTAGATACCCTCCTTTCTGCTCGGGTACTGGCTATGTGTTCTCTTCAGACGTTGCTGAGCTCATCTATCAGACTTCATTACACACAAGACTGTTGCACCTGGAGGATGTGTATGTGGGAATGTGCTTGCGAAAGCTCGGTATACACCCGTATCAGAACAGTGGTTTTAATCACTGGAAAATGGCCTACAGTCTGTGCCGGTACAGGCGGGTTATCACCGTGCACCAGATCTCCCCGGAGGAGATGCACCGCATTTGGAACGACATGTCCAGCAAGAAGCACCTGAGATGTTAGGGGACACGAGGGCCACTTAACAACAACATCCTTTTTGTGCTGACTTTTCCTCTTTTCTTTAACTCATCACATTGTGTAATGTAAAATAAAAGGCCTGCTGCAAGTCTTCATGACAGATGTTTTCATATCTATTTCTGCTGATTGCACACATGATTGTTAACGAATGCATGAGGCTTGTAGCGTATTCTCATGCATAATCAGAATGTGGCGTTTGTTACTGAGACTAATTTTGTTCATATATTCCAGGTGCAAATTTAAGCATAATATTCTTTTTGTGCATTAAGTCAATCAGCGTTGAGCATTGCGTAGTGTGGCCTAATGGGTAGAGACTGTGTTTCAGGCGACCTTAGTTCAAGCTCACATTCACAAGTGTCCTTGAGACACTGGATCTGTAACAGCTGCATGGCTGCTGACTCAGCACCCTGATCCCTCTGCAGCAGAGCAGGCTGGGAGATTTCTGTGCAGGGATCGATAAAGTAATAAATGACTATATTATATTTATAATATTATAACGTTTAAAAAATTGCATTTACAAATTAATTAAGAGATCCTGTTAATCATATCCAACCAACCAGGTCGTCTGTTGAGGTACAACTTACACTCATGCTGCTCTCCCCTTTTTATGTTCATTATGATCACAGTCTGATATAAGATGCAATACGTTGTCTCCAAACAGACCAAGTTTAAAGATAATGACATGTTTTATTTTTGTATTCCCTTGATCCATGTAGCTGAATTTACTGGATGCTCTTTTTTTTATGAGTTTGACTGATGGTTTTGTTTACATACCTTTAAAGTTGTACTGCCTCTTCTTTCTGAATAAGCCCAATGCATATTTTTGTTTTAGATGCATTTTGTTTTTTATTCTGGTTGACATTTTTATACTTGCAGTAACTGTGTTTCTGAGCTACCTGCTGCTCATTACTCCAGCTGCTGCTCTCGGTTGCGTTCGCAGTAAATCAGCAGCTATCCGCTCATCGCCTCCTCCACATATCAACAGAAATACAGCATCATGTCGAGCAAGTCTGAGTTTAACTGTATCTAAGAGCATTACAGACTGGATGTATTATCTTATCTATGTGTCTGGCATATCTGTGATTACTGGAGCACTGCTACTGACATAATGGAAACATTTTGTGTTTCTCAGACAATGTGGCTTTCATGGCTTCATTTTCATTTCTTTTTTTCAAAGTTTTTGTTGTATTACGAGCTAATGTGACATTTACTGTGAAAGCATCTATCCTTCAAGGGGTTGTTGTTATGTATTGTATGTTTTTTATATTAAAAAACAAATACTTGAATTATTAAAGATATATTACTGCTTTCACTTGTTTCCTGTTTTGAGTTACCCGTTTTAGATTTGCAGTTAAGGTTTGTTAAACGTTTTTAAATGTTGTATTTGAAATTACAGAGCAGTTCAAACAAGTGCTTATCTAAAATGATTTAGCTATTTTAAACAAAGTGAGCAAACTCACTCCAGAATGTCAGTTACTCAATAATATCTAACTTAATTTTTCTAACCTTGGAAAACGTGTCATTGGTGTTGCTTGGGATTTTAGTTTTTTTCTTTAAGCAGAGAACATATTTCCTTTCCTGACATGACGCTAATAGAAAACACTCCAAGCTGTTTTGTTAAATAATAGCAATTCTTTATTGTTGCTCCTCATCAGAAATTTGACATCAGCTGATTACAGAGAGGAAACAGGGGTAATATGTTGAAATGGTTCACATACTGTACATATAAAACACAATAAATAACTTCCGCATAAAGAATTTAGTAGAAGTTAATATTTACCACCTCAATACTTAAAAATAATTTAGAGCTACTCAACTTGTTTGGACAAACAAATGGCTCGTCACCCTTTCAATAGTTGCCTTTTGGTTTACAGTACTTCACTATATTTTTTGGGAACAGAGGGTTTTGTAGTGCAGCAGGACATAGCAGGGAAATTAAACTGTTGTGGTTTTGTCGATTAACCTGGCATCTGAATACACGCCTACCAGAGCACATTACTAGAGGTTCTGTTTGTCTGAGGACAAAAACACACATGTTAATTTGTCTCCAGGGGCTAAGCATCAGCCCAAAAGTGCATTGTAGCTTGTCTCATTAAGTTAAGATACTTGACATGAACTGAAATGTTAATCAGCAGGTTCTGCTCTTTGTGTGGTCTCAATCATTGTCTACTTTCTTAGGCACAGAAAAATGAACAAGGCACCTCTAACATTTTTGAAGCATTAGCACTGTCGAGAGCAGCAAATTATACACAGTAGCATCCAGGTCTCTTCTTTTTTTCTTACTGCACTCTCAAGCAAATGGGTCCCTTCTTCTCAGTGTAAAAACATGTCTTGACACAGAAATCATTCTCTTTTAAGACATTCATTATGTTATTACGGAAATGTGCTTTTACCCACAATTTAACTAAATCTTACATTCTGACAAAGACCTCATGGAAACATCACAAAGGAGTGTGTTTTTGTGAGATGCTAAGTCTAATTGTTTTCACTGTGGCAACAAAACAACATAAAAATACCTTCCCATTTCAATAAATAATGAGAGCCTTACCTTACACTTAGGCAATGTGATGTAAAACAAAAAAAAGAGAAACAAATAAATAAAAAACATTAAAAGCTACATCTTAACCACCTTATGTCACCACCTGAGTACTTCTTTAGGTTTCCTGGTCTGTGTCCTGATCTCGCTTTGTGCGCTAGGCGGTGGAATGTTTTACGGTTAAAGGTCAGGGGACAGTGAGCGGGAAAGTTGGCGCTAAGGAGGTGTAGGTGGGGCGGTGGTGGGGCTTGGCCCAGGGGAAGAGAAAAGGAGTGAGGGAGGAGGGGGAGGTGTTTTCAGGGTGGGTGTTGGAGAAGATGGTGTGTTCCTCAGTCGGTGTGCCCTGAACTGTCTCCCCGCTGTCTCACCTGCTTCAGGCATGAACAGAGCATCAGCTAACACTGAGCTGTGCAAAGCCGATCAGCTTCACCTCGTCGGGGATCTCCGTGTCTTCGCTGCAGGAAACCTGCGTCAGGGGGGAGAAATGGAGAGGGTCAACGGGGGCGGGCCGCCTGCATGCTGACACTCATCTCCAACAACAGAACTAATCCTGCAATATCTGCCAAACCACGGCGGTGTAACTCCCAGGATTAATCAGGGGATTTCAACTGCAGGCTTATTATTTCACAAAATGAGGCTTTTTCAACCTGCTGGGTTTTAATTAAAAACAATCTAAAAGACAATTTGGGTTTCTAAATGACTTGAAGAGACAACAATCCCCTTGACCCCCACATCTGGTTTAGGTATTTCATGAGATTGTCGACAATGAGGACAAATACATATAGAGTATTGCCAGCATTATTGATAAACTATTAGTGGAGACATTCACATCAACATTATTTGTATTAATTACATTACATTTTATGTATGGTAGTAAATGTACTCGAGGGAGGTTATGATATATTTAGAATGTATAATTACTGTCAGAAAGAAGTGAATGAGTCACATCTGGCCTATTTTGATAAGGTCAGTAGAGAGGAAATGTCAGGTGTGGTAAAACTTCAGAACATCAGTTATGCAGTCAAATTAAAGTTAAAATAAGACATCAAGAAGTAGTGGCTTGATCTGTGCATTTGTGTATCTCATATCATCAAACTTTATGTATCTTTATATATATATATTAACAATACGTGTACCTTTGATCAGTGTCTGCTTTTAATGCCTTGAGCTAGTCCCCATAGTTCAAATTTAGAGGAAGTGAAAGTGAAAGAGTAGACAATATTATAAATGATTTTTTTATATTATTGTGTTTCAAAGAAAAAAAATGTTCAGGCGTGCACACACTTGGGTGTCTACATACTTTTGACAATGTTGTGTGTCAAAAAAAAACACAATATTAATTTTACTGGCAGTTCAACCTTCTAGCACCCGCCATCTCACACCAATTTTAGGCTGTTCAGAATTGACACTGGGAGGCAATATTAAAAGGCAGCGTGCGTTTAGATCCGTCTGAGAAAAAGCCAGTGTGAATAGGTAACCTGGCGGCTTCTACCTGATGGAGACAGACGCTCCATCACTCAGGAGGTCGGCAGTGTGATCAACACAAAGGGACTGTTATGAAAATGTGTCATGGTGAGCTCAGGGTCTCTAGTAACCTCTTGTTCTGTTAAGTCATTAAGTTGCTCTTTTTCCACCCACACCATAAATTGTCTGCATAAGTGTTATGTACTGCTCCTCCTGTGAGGGTAATTATTCTCACTGCCTGGGTTTTGTAAAACTACACTCGTAACTCTTCGTTGAGAAAAGGCCGAGTTGATTTATGGAAATGGAGGCAAGCCCACATATCTGCATGCCCTGTGTGCTCAACACCACCCTCACTCTGACTCTCCAGAGACTCGCCCACCTGCAGAAATCACGAGCTGCTGATAAGGCAAACATGTCGGAAAGGTCACAGTGTGACCCAAAGAACAGATGTTGTTTAACGACGATTACAGAAAGGTCGACTAAGC
This sequence comes from Notothenia coriiceps, assembly GCF_000735185.1. NCBI lineage: Eukaryota > Metazoa > Chordata > Actinopteri > Perciformes > Nototheniidae > Notothenia > Notothenia coriiceps. The sequence continues at coordinate 287,911 of NW_011365510.1, read as the reverse complement.
AGAATTTACATAATTTTGTCAAATCCTACAGGACTGACATTATTGATTTTTCACATTGTTTCTCTTACAAAAGGTGACTTACTAAAATGGTGTTGTGTTGTTATTAACATTATATCTTGATTAGTGGAGAACTGCACCTCTGCTGCAATGTTAGTACTAGTTAAAGCTATTGTTGTTTTAAGCTGTACAGGTACAGATTTTTTTAATAAAACGGATCGTAGATGAAGTTTTCTTTCTCCCTAAGAGTTGGTTGGGAGTTTTTGTCCCACAAAATAGTTCACTTTCATCATGCAAAGCTAATTGTTAAGTAATTTGATCTAAAATACAGAAACACGCTTTTTCTTTACAGGGGTACACCGCCTGTGTGCTGTAGTATGAAAGGTTCAGCCCTGCTTTTTTTCTGTCAACTTTACTTGATCAACATAGAAAAAATATCAATTTGTGAATCAATATAGAATTATGGAGGGTAATAATTTTAATTTTCATAACTCCAATCTCGTTCACCAACTAAACCTCTTTAAAAGTAGTTATTAGCGTCATTAACTGAAAAACCTTCAGCGTCAGATGTTGGCCAATGCTGAAGCTATTTACTTTGTATGTGACCTTTTGACATGCTCCATCCCTCACACTCCTCACTGATGCTTTCAACAACAAGCTGTTTACGGCTTGATGTCGTCAGCCAGGACAAAGTTGGGAGGGTGGCATCACCCATCAGTCATCTGGAAACTCACCAGCTTAAAGGTCAACACTTTGATGGTAGTTGGGTCATCTACAATCTTCTGAAGGTTCGAAGCAACTGTAATGCAGAGGGCATACAACAACACAATGAGACAAGTACATTCAGGTACATTTTATACAAAAGTAGATTAATAAACATTAAGTGTCAATTATCAACACTAGAAATATAAGAAATGTGAAGTGCCTCTGTGGACTTGTTGAATGTAATTAATGTGCATCTCAGATATAGCAATTATAAGTGCTGTTTTATGGTAAATGGGGTTAGATGTGTATCCAGACAACACAATTAACCAGAATAAAGAGGTGTAGGATTACCAATAAGAACATCTTGTCCGTTGACCAGGCCGGCTGAGTACAGTTCCTGGGAAACGCCATCAGCGGTGTCTGGGGGGGGGGGGGGAGCACACAACAAATATTGGGCCTCTAGCGTTCCACTCAGCAGGTAATTGTGTTAGATATTGAATTAGATACTGTCATGGGCACAGACACTGCCATTACCTATTACCCTCGGAACAATTTTCGGTGCCTGAAGATGTTATCACAAGGGGAGTACGACAAGAAAATCCATATAGAAAAAGCTCTTACCTCGTCCAGGAGTGAACTCAAACCGGATGTCATTCAGCTCCTTCCTAGAGTTTCTGAAACAAGAGACAAGAAGGAGTGTTCACACAAGACGCATCTGAAATGTCGGGTTTAATTCTGTTAACAGTTGTGATTCTAAAGTTTTCATCTGGAACATTTAAAAAGTGCTGTGTATAGACATTGAATTGTTGGGAACTAGCAAAACCCAGATAATATTTTGACCAATTTGGGGCAGTGGAAACAAGATATATATAACAACAAATTGACATACTATGGTATATATAATCCTCTAGCAACATTAGCATCAATTTAGAGATGGTTTGTGATGTCGAAACAAATGGTTATCCAACTTTGCCTGTGTGTTGTCTGGTGCTGGTAAGTAATGTACAGTGGGGTTTTTGTAACGTTTTTGCTAAAAAATGTCATTAATAAAAACTAAAAGAGTAAACTGGTAGGCAAGCTAACCAAATCAATGAGCACTTAAATGCTTTGCAAAGTGGAGGAGTCTAGAGATAATTCTCATCACTCCCAGCAACTCTTTCCACATTACTCATAGTCATTTTGACCCATAGTTTAATATAAATGTAAATGACCTTTTTCCTACATTAGGTAAATGAATTGCAACAAAAATAATGGATATTTTATTAAATGTAAAGAGATTATTTGGTTTACCATGAATGCAGCGCACCTGTTGGGAAAATGTGCTGCATGTGCACAGAACACGACTAAGTGTTTTTCCCCATACTTCAGTTCAACTGCTCTACTGCATACCTCACACCTGCTGAATTTATTATGATAAAAGTTTTCAAGGCTAAAACTGCAGAACATGTTGGCATCTACTTATCTGTGTGAATGTACCTGATTAGATCATGTGCTCTTAAGATATGATTAAATGGGATTTTAGATTTGACATAAAGCTGTAAAGTAGGTACAGTAAATATCCTCAACTTGAGACTGCAGTAAAATATAAGAAAAACAGGAAGATATCAATCCAGCGAGTTTGTTTGTATTAGTGAAATATGCCCTTCAGTATCTACGTAGCATCAACTTGCATTCATCTGCATCATTTGCATTAGAAATCTGTCTCTAAAATGTGTGTGTGTGACAGGGGAGTAGCTCGTTGGTGATAAAAGCAGGATGTGCAGTGCCCAAAAGAAACGATTAATTTGGTTTGTAGTCTAGTTAAATAAATCACAGAACCCTCATTTAAAATGAGATTAGAGCCATCATTTAACACGGGATAAGCAAAGACATACATATACTGTATCTGCAATTAGTTTGTGTTGGTAGTAAGTCTATACAACACAGTGGAAGGGAAGATGTTCCATCAGCTTAGCTGAGAGTCAGCTTGACTTTTTACATGTTAGTTAGTTACATTGCAAGAAGAAAACCAGGGTAAACGGAGCAGAGCAGATGGACGTAAAACATGTATTTTTTCCCAGCAGAGGAAGCAGAGGGTGCTTATTGCCAAGGCTGTCAAGGCAACATGTATTACAGTATGTGAGGGACATAATCCTGCCCAAATAAATCATGCCCACAATCTGCATCCTTCTTTAATACCACTCTGAAGAGTCAGTGGCAGTATAATTGTCAGTAGCAAACATTATTTTAAAGGAAAATAAAATAAAAAAGGTACAGTATTATTGTTTTGCTCTCTCACCACAAAAGATAGGTCTGTAAATATTCCACTGGCAAACTGCATGGAGACTAAAGAAATATAAATACATTACTTTTGGTTATTATAAATTATTTAAAATAAACATTAATATATGTAGGCAACTGATATCAGCAGGCCAGCCATGGTATGATATGTTCAGCGTTGTTTCTTTATCTTTACCGTTTTTTATTTTTGGCCTTTCTATTTCTGCTCAAGCTGCATGGAGGCAGGGGTTTCCCTTCTTGAGCCGGCCTCAGGCCCTGGGGAGGAAGCTGGCTGTCAGAGGACGCATGCAATTAATTAATTCTAAATAATTGCTAGCATATCCCTTAGGGGGGGATAACCAATGAGGGATCATGGTCTTGTTATTGTATTAGCGACACCTAGTGAGAGGCCTGAGGTGGACAGGACTTACAGTATGTGGCTCCAAACAACTGAAGATGGCAGGAAACTAAAAACCCAAATACATGGTGATGAAGTTTCAGACACCTACTGTTTGTCTAAGATTTATCAAGAAGATAACCTGACAACCTTTTGTTACCCTTTGTATAAAAAAAACTTTAGAAAACACATAAATGTCACCTCTCGACTGAACTGCTCAGTGAAATCAATTTGCATCGTGCTATTTGGGCTATTGAGCCCAATGACATTGCACCAACAGCGAGCATATTATGCAAGTCTGAACTTCCCCGTCAAACTGCTGACAATACTCTTCTCAGGAGACCTCTGCGCCTTTGTAAGTAACAGATTGAATGAGATCCAAGCTAAATGTTGACAAAAATCCAATCATGCTGCTGTCCCCTGTCTCGCTGTAGAGGGGATCATATTACCATAAACTGCTAATCAGCTCAACTCCCTTATTAGTACGGAGAAGACACAAATTAGTTGTGTATCTTGCTCTCTCGCATGCAAATACTTTCATGAACTCACTATTTCACTTCTGACTTTTACACATTTTCACATAAGGGTTTTATGCTAGTCGTATAATATTTAACAACTGCTAACCAGACTGAGGTTTTATGAAAGCATCTCTTTACGAGTTAACATTGAGACTTAGAAACATTGATATTCTAGATAAATGTTTCATTCAATCACCCTACTTAAATACACCGCTTCTTATATTGTCTCACACTATTTGTGGCCATAAATATCATATTGGTCTGCCCCCAAAACATGGGAACACAGCCAAAGATAATCCAAAAATGTGATGCAGTCACTAATCCATGATATCTTCAGTGCTGATTCCCTTTCAAACATACCAGCCAAATTATTTTGATCAATAAAAAAGGTATGTTCTCAGTCTGAAGCAGAACCGTTCTTTCTGTGTCCCACAATTCCCTTTCCAATTGATTGCTCTTAAGACGACATATTCAGCATTTAAAGTACACATTGCACACCAGAAGGGGAGAGATGTTATTCACCCTTTCAAATCGTTTTTTTTTGTAAATTGCTGCTAGATCAAATATAATGTAAGTTCTGTCAAGTGTAGTGGAGGGCATGTCAAAGAAGAGGGTTAAGTGAAAGGCTTTGGTTATCCACCACGGCATGTATTAGCATTTGAAAGCCTCACATTTCTAAGAAAAAATGTCATTGGGATTCATGGCTTTACCTTTAAGAAGGCATCCATCACATGTCCACATGTCTGAATATATTTCTGTTATACAAACCAGAGAGGTGATGTTGATCAAGATACCAGGATAAGAGCATGTCTATTCAACGAGAGCTGGGATGATAGTTTGTGTTCCCACTAATGTAATCTGCTTCTCATGTTCGAGCCACAACATCCACAGATTGATCAAACATAATTAAACCATAGATAAATATTGAAACCGAGGAACCAAAACATCCCAAACCATCACAAAACATTTGAATAACCAGGTCAGAATAATGAGCCACCAAACAGTGAGCTGTTCCCTGTTGCATCCCGTCCACTGTTTAGTTATAAAGCAGAGGAAAAACATGTCTCTGTGTGCCATGCTGGACGCCTGCGGACTGTCCTTCAGATGTCTGTTCAAGCAAGTGTGTGTTCTGCAACCAACTCATCAGGGAGCTGCAAGGCTACCATCCAAAAAAGGAACCATTTTCTGTTTGTTGCATTTCTCTAAAACCCTTTCCTCTTTCTGTGTTTGCATGTTGAGAAAAACAGCAAAGGCAGATCAATTCTATATGATATTCAGATCATATAACAGTTATTAAAATAATTGCTAAAGCCCCCCTTGCTTTTCCCTTGATACATAAGTTAAAATGAAAGTTGTTTTGCTAAATATCTACATTGATTTTTCTGGAGCAAAATCGTAAAGCCTCCACTTTGCAGTTAAAATATGTTCATGAACAGCAATGTCTGTGATGCTATAGCAAGAACCAAATGGGTGGCATGAAAGGAGGAGAGCAGATTGTGGAGCACAGCCAGAGAGGCAATGGAGTGAAACCCCCCCTCCCTACGACACCACCAGTGAGACAAAGGGAGACGGAGGGATTCATGGCAATGCCAGATCCTGCCCGTAGCAGGCAAAGATCATTACAGTAGTCTAAATCTTAAAGGTCCGATGTCATGCTTTTCCGGTTATTACCCGTCCCCTTGTGTGTTATGAAGGTTTTTATGCATGTAAACGGTCTGCAGAGTCAAAACCCTCAAAGTACACCCCAGAGTAAAACTCTAACACAGGATACACCTCCCCAAAACACCTCGTTGGAGATACGTCACTGTCCATTGATTCTTCCGGGTAACTCATGATGTCATGCGTTACCCGGAACCAAATGGACCAATCCGTGGAGCCGTTACGTTACGTCCGCAGAGCCGTTAAGTTAAGCCCCCGCTGATTGGTCCAAATTGACCAATCCACAGACTTCCTCACACACACACTCAGTGCAGGCAGCTCTGCTGATCTCTCCTCCCTGGCTGCAGGCTGATAACAGACAGTTGGGATCGCGGCGAAATTCTCTCTGCAGACCCATTCTCTCTGCAGACCCATTCTCTCTGCAGACCCATTCTCTCTGCAGACCCATTCTCACAGCGTTTATCAACCTTTTTCTTACTCAATATCAAGCCACACTTATTGTTTTTACTTCGGCTGTGACTTTGTGTGTGCTCAGGGTGAGTTTGGCTGTGTTTCGCTGTGTATCGCTCAGCGCGATTCACAACGTCCCGACCAATCAGAGCACACTGTGCTCACAGGGAGGGTGGGGGCTGGAGCTATTGGAGCTACAACGAGCCGTTAAAGGCAGAGAGTGAAATTCAGTGAATACACGTAGTTTACAGAGATGCTGTATGAGAAACCAAAGTGATTTTGGAAAATTGCACAATATAAATTTATTTTAGTAGACCTCAACAATGGAAATATGATCAGTGGAAATGGCCATGACATGGGACCTTTAAGGACAAAATAAATTGATGATGTACCCAGGATCATAATAAGTAGTTTTCTACAGTATATAAATATTGTGGGGGTTTTTTGTATCTGCTTTTAACACCGTGTTGCCATGAAATATGCAAATCGTTATTTTCTTTAGATTACCTTGCAATGAGCCGATGATTGAGAAAATTATGTGAAGAAACATATCTGTCTCACCTTAGCCGTAGCACCATGTTCAGAGCACCTTGACAGTAGGAGGAATTCACATACGGTTCAACCTGCGTGAGAAAACAGCTGATGATGACACTTATCAACTTAGAGATCAGACTAATAAAAAAACAAAAATCATGAAAGGTATAAGAAGCTGCACACAGATTGTAAAGCAGGAAGCGGAAGGGTTCTGGTCACTGTCAGAAAAAAAGTAACACTCGCGGTATCTTTTCTGAATCTTCCTATTTTTGCAGGGAAGGTTGTATAGGAAAAGAAAAGGGACAAAACATAAAAGGTGTATTGTGCAAGGAACCATTACTGTTATCCATACCATATGACAAATGGGTCCATTGGAAAGAATGGACAAGAGTAAGAAATGACTGCTGAGTAGCCGTCACATGTAATTCAACAAGACTACACCTCAAACTACTTTGGCTCATTTTCAAAATGACCATAGCCTTAGAAAATGGGCTGCAATGGCAGTAAGTCCTAAGATGAGATACAGCCAGACACTGAGCTCACACTGTCAGGGAGACGGCCATTTACTCTGAGTTATTACTGCTAAGAGCATCCTTCCAGGAGACATTCACACACACACAACAACAAAATCGCTGTGGAACTAAGGTCATTGAATCGTGACAAATTAGAGCTGCTGCTGAATCCCTCACCTGGGGATGCTGAATTGACAACCCTTCAATGGGGACATTGTTGGCATTCTCCTCATTCTGGGAGGAACAAAATGAGAGGCATAATGCTATTACATCCTTTGTAAATATCAAATCAGAGTTCATCATATAAAGGAAACACAGGAAAGTCAATCCAAAACCATCAATGAGGAGCAATCTGCTGGCTCTGGCAGACACTCTAAAACAGGTGCTTGGCTGTTTTGATTAAACTGCGTAAAAAACTGTGCAGTGAAATAAACATTCATAATTGAGTTCATTTTCTTACACAAGCTTGAGCCCGAGAAGGCAAGTTAATTGCATTTCCCAAAATGCCCCTCTGCCAAGTTATCAAGTTATGCAGCGGCAGAGAAGATAAAGATTATTTGTCTGCTTGTCTCTTCCCCAAGAGGAATTTATATTTGTATTTGCAAGTTAACATTGGAGTTCGAGAGGAGGAGCTAACTTACATCTTTGGCCTCATCTTTGACCCTTCGTGACTGGAGGGAAAAAAACACACATTTACATTTTCATATTCACAGCAATAATGATTCATTTATCTCATTCGCTTCTGAAAACACTGTGTGATGTCCACCCTTAATGCATTTCTTTGATTTGCATATGCTGTATATCTGTTGGTCCATTTGTCCATCTATCTGTCTGTCCAAACATAAAGAAACATGTCCGAAATCGTTTGAAAGGAAACTTAAAAGAATACTATTCTTATGTCTTGAATCAATACTTCTGGTGACATATTATTTGTTGCATCATACATTAAATCTGGCTATCTTTTTCAAAGGGCTCTTTGATCATGGCTAGCTTCTTCTTTCTGCCTCAAATCCTTGCAGCTGTCTTGCAGCTCATTACAGCGGCCTCAGCACAGGCTCTGTCAGAGATAAGCCATCTGCCATCCAAAAAAACTGAGTGATCAGGGAGTGGAGGAATGTGCAGGGTCGGGGGGGGTTACATAACGGATTAACTAAAGGTTTCGACATGACATGCAACGACAATTACCAACAGCTCTAACAGTAACAGAAATTCAGAATGTTGTTTTGTTACAGTGACAAATAAAGATTAATATAAACAATAATCTTTAAAGGTCCCCTATTATACGGTTTTTCATCAATATATAATAGGTCTCAGATATATACAAAGCATGTCTCTGAAGTGATTGGCTCCAAATACCAAACAGATCATTGTAGCATCCCATAATCCCCTCTGTTTCAGCCCTGTTTCAAAAGTGCTGATTCTCTGTCTGTTACTTTAGATGAAAATAAGGAGCCCCTCCCGACGCCCCTCTGAGAGATATTTGGTTGAAAATAACACAATGGTGCTCTAGGAGGAGATTCAGGTGATAAGGTGGGGGGGGGTTACCTTGATTGGTTATTGGCTAATCGTTATGACATCATAAAGTGGAGAAATTCTGATCAGCTCATTTCAGATTTGCAGATTTTTTTCCCTGAAACTTTCAAAATCTCTTTACACAGAGGGGACGCAGGTTTATGTGTAAAACACACGAAAAAGTAGAGTTTGCATAACAGGTGACCTTTAAGATGAATCATATGCTAAAAAACGTAATCCTACTCAAATGCATTTGCAGATTAATATAGAGACTGAGTTAATATACATGAATACTCTCCGCTGAGAGCCACCTACCCTGTCCTGGTTCACCGCGGCCTTGCCCTCCTCGCTGCTCTCGTCCAGCTCGTCGTCGCTCCACTCCCAGTCTCCGTCCTCCGTCTTGTGCAGGTGTCCGCTGGAGCCGGGGACTCTCCTGACCTGAGACACACAGCCAACACACTGTTAATGACGGCAATTTGATCTGAATTGATATATTAGTTCAATGATTAGCAATCGCATGTCAACGATGCAAAGTGAAAATGTCAATACATATCTTCACGAGAGGCCTTTATTTTGGATATTATTAACTTGAGAAAAATGCACATACATACACAATGAGAGGATGTTTGTTTTTTTGAAAGACATTTAAGCAATTCAATTGTCAAATTATATTCTAGTTGCTTTTTGGGAGTTGATATAAATGTAACTGATTATGTCAAAACGGCATGTCAAATTGAATTTATAGCCCCAAAATGTAATCAAATCAAAAGTGAATTGCAATATATGTATCGATGTCAAAAGAATAGATACTTACAACTTCTGATTCATAGGTGGTTTATCAGTTTGTAGGGTGTACATACTTTTGGCTAACTTACAAAGATGACTTGTGTGAATGTCTTCTCTACAGTAGTTATATAAAGTACTCTCCAACAGAAACCATTCAGTTGCTTTTAGTAAATCTATCAGGTTGTTAGGCACAGCTGGGGTACGGCACATTGAGAACAGCACAGCACAAGGGAAAACTCTATAAATCATATGAAGAGAAAACGAAAGAGAGATATTCAATGTGACTTGGTTAAACAGCAGTATTAATATAACTGCAAAATGTAACCAGCATCATAAAGCAGACTCACTGGTAGACCCTGTGAGTTATTGCAGCTCCGCAGTGCGTTCAGTGTGTAAGGCAAGCAACACAGGTCTTTTTTAGCAGGGTGAGGCACCACAGCGTTACAGAAGAGAGAGAACACATGAAACACTAAGCCACTAGCACCAGGGGTTATATGAATGCCCCAGCGTCAAACAAGGTCAAAGTGAAAGAAAGCACTACCGCTGTGGTGGTGTCAGGTTTTTTTTCCAAACCTGACATAGAACCGAGGCTCCCCCAGCTGTGCTCAGGGTCCTTGAGCAAAACAGACACAGATCAATGCACCCAGCAGACATACAAGACCACCCGATCGACATTCACACACAAAAACAGCTTACACACCAAACATGAAGCTAATGGAAACATGCCTCTGGAAATGTTTGAAAATGTATTTAAATTTAAATAGAAACATTGTACAGAATGTCAAAGTGTTAGTAAAAAGTGGTGCCAGTGTGTGCAGCTGATGAACCTGCAGGTAAAATGCCATGTTTGAAATCTGGCTTAAGAAAGAAAGCATCCATGCAGAACTTAATCATTATTCCATCATGATCTGTGCGCTGGACCGTACATTTGAACTCAATATCGATCCTTTTATATGTTCCGACTTTTCATCATGGCAGTGATTCCAGCACACATTGGTTGTAGGCCACTAATGTCCAATCTTTAAACTATGAAGACTCAAATTGCTCATTTGGAAGCTCTATTGTGTGTGTCAGGATGCCCTCTGCTGGTGACTCAACCCGCATGTACCTTCAGTTCATACTAAATGAATGACATGACAGAACTTAATACATTTCATAGTTTATATTTCCAATACGAGTCAATAAGAGACAATTTCCATTATTCATCATGTCCTTCTTTTATAAGGAGATTAATCCCTCCTTTAATTACATGCATTCATTTAAAATGACTTGGTTGGTGACAGATGACTGAAGGATCTGCCATCTCCTCTTCATTTACTAGGGTATGTTCAAGGACACAGTAGACCTAAACAGTGAGGTTTTATAACAGCGCCCTGCTTCAAGTCTCGTCTCTCCTTAAACCCACATAGTACTTGTTCCCAGGGAGTAGACTTGCATGTGTTTACCACACAGGACAGAAACTACAGGAACATAACAAGAACACCAAAGAACAGAGGGTTAGAAGGGCAGAGGTAAACTATTGCACTTTCAAGGTCAAGGTGGTTTAACATCTTACTGTGAGACTGCAGTAGTCTTAGTCACAGCAACCTAGAAACAAAATATGTTTTTGCAGTACTGCTTCTCCCTGCAAGCGTTGGGTATGAATGCATAATGAAGACGGTTCTGTAGGTCAAATCAGCACAAAATAACAAGGACACTGCTCGGTGGCTCATACATTTCATCAACCAAAGATATCGAGTGAAACAGACATTACCTGGATGTATTTACAGTACAGTGCATGCTCTCTATTACAGTTCTAAAAAAGGTGTATTTAATGCAGTAAGCGTGCAGTAATTTTCATCTTGTGATGCAATGGCTGCACAGCATACAGATTGCAGTCTGTAGAAGTATATTCACAAAGTGCCGTCATTCAGATCAATTCTCACATCATATGCTTCAGAGATGTCAATACAGTCCAAATTGGAACATTGGTGTCTTCAATCAATTGTATTAACCTAAATATAAAAAGTGGTTATACCTATTTAGCAATAAGTGCTTTCCAATTCACTGTTATGACTGCAAGAGATGCCTGTAGTTACCACTTTACCCATCAACACAACTCAACAACATGATGCCACTCCTACAACAGTTGCCTCAACCTTTATTGACACCCGGTCCTGTCTGTGCGTAACAGTAACGTCACACACAGCTACAGCCCTGCTACCCACGATGCCCTACATTGACTCTGGAGCAGTCGGTGAATTTCCAGCCCTCCATTCGGACACTCTGCCTTCCAGCAAGAGCCCTCTGATCCCATTTCTGTCATAGCTAGTCAGGCGAAATATTATGTGAAGCCAATATCAGCTGTGCCTGAAAACTGCACTTCCTCCCAGTAAACCGTGACCAGTGTGCAACTGAGCGAGCGACCTAAATTAAGTGCTCTTTTGTGTTTCCTGATGTTAACAATTCATTTAATCCTGTTGATTTTAGTGTGCCACATACAGAGAGCTGCACTGCGAGCCAGTGACGCAAGATGTCAATACATCTATGCCAGTTTAACTCAGCTGCAGAGTGGCCCATATTTTTACATAATCTACAAAACAGTTTAGGCATAAACTGCGTTTGAGGGGCTGAAGAGAGTCAGAGTGCGTAGTTTGTGTTGACTGTAAATGACACATTCTGGAGGACTACAGTCAATCCCAGCACGTCACACGAACATGTGTTCGTGTTTAGTCAATAACTGACACAGGGACCGTTTGGGTCAACATACCTTCTTCGCTCGCTGGGCAATCTTTGGTGCACGACACAAAAGCTTTTCAATCAGATATTCTTTGTTCTGCAAGACATAAATTAAATATCATTAATACACATAGGGAATTTAGTGAATGCTTTTGGGTTCATGTTATTGAAATCAGTTGGTAAGACTCTTTCCAATATGAAAAACCATAATCTTATACACACTTTACTCTGCTTTCATGCCATTATCGACAACAATGCCTTTATTATCGTAGTACTGAATACTGAGATTAGCACCCCTGTGTACTAAATCCAGAATCAATATTGAATCAGGACATGATTATCGAATCGAATCATGAGATACAAAAACCTTGAGTCTTCTGCTTTTAGATAGTAGCCATCAGAAATCAACCTCATTTGTTTATTTGCAAAACGTTTATGAAATCCTGAAGGTTACGTTTAAATTAAATTAAAAGTAAGACCAGTGACATATGAACCTGAATTTCAGAACACACTTGAAAACAATCATAATGTTGAAATATTGACTTCAACAAGGATATAGAATTAAAACAGGGAAAGATTTCAAAGTTGTATTTCTATCCATTGTCATTATTTCTGTGATGATATATTATAATAAATACAGTGTCTTGTCAACTTTTTTTGTATATTGACTGACGTATCAAAGGATGTTTTATGATCATAAACGAAGAAAAAACCTGAACATACAGGGTTGAGTCATTGTTGGTGTTGGCAAGAGGCCACAAGCATAACAGTAATAAGAAAAGCAAACAAAGACGGCAAGTCAAATATTTGAGATGAAACAAATACCTTGGCCTTTTGGAAGAATTTACACTTCAAAAGCTCTGCGGCTGTCGGCCTTGAGATAAAGAAAAAAAAACGTTGTTGAGAATATATCACAACACAGCCCACGCTGAATTTGAATCAGGTGTTTTTAGTTGATCACACATTGCATCATCTAATTTCTCTGAAATATTTGGTGTGTATATGGAATGTGGTGCTGACCTTTTGGCTGGATCCTTCTGAAGGCACATGGTTATTAGTTTTCTAAACGATTTGCCGTATCTTTTTAGCGCTTCCTTGTCTTCTACACCCGTCTCTAGAGTGGGTGGATCATTCTGTAGCGTGAGCATTAAAACCTGACGAGACAAGAAAACAAAATCTAAATCACTCTGACATTTCAGCAGCAGCACAAATGCAGTAGTTGAGGAAAAGACACTCAAAGCAGGAAACTGTTTGTAGAAGAAATGCTGTGAAAGTGAAAGCAACCCGTTCCTTTAGATAAAATGGTTGACCCAAGACCAAAATTATAATGTTGTTTGATTTCTCAGTAATAGCGAAGAAAGCACTTGTTTTTGCTAATGATGAACCTTTATAGAAAGAAGTTTTTAGAAGACAATTTAGTTAGTTCTTTGATTTGACATTGCCTTCGAAAAGCTACAAAAATAGTTGTAATGAAGACATTACAAGGATTCGATAATAGCCAATAAAAACATCCAGAACTCTCACCTTCATGGGAGGGTAGCGGTGATAGGGTGCAGAGCCTGTCGCTAACTCTATGGCTGTTATTCCAAAGCTCCAGATATCTGCTTTGAAATCATATCCTCGAACCTGTGGATACAAAATAATATGAAATACACTTAACACACATACACTCAAGAGCATTATGTTAATGTTATTATTTTAGTGGTTGAAATAGCAGAAAATAAACAATACAATGCTAATGCCGTTATACCAATAAAGGGATTAGTGCAGCAGAAGCACTCTCAGATAAAAACATTTAAAAAGAAATAATAAAAAACTTCACACCAGTAGCTGCCTTTGAAAGTAAAGATAAAGATAGACTCACCTGTTCCATCACCTCAGGCGCCATCCAGCATGGCGTGCCAACAAAGGTCTTTCGTACTTTGTTTCGAGTCATATCCCCCCCCGTGGCTAGGAATGCGCTTACACCAAAATCTGAAAATACAGATGAATAACCAATGCATTGAAAATGAAAATAATAGACATGATATACATGAAAAGGTACAACATATATAGCATTTTTTAAATTAAAAATGTTGTGACAGGTAAATACTGTGCGGTTAAAAGAAAATATCAGGACATATTAGATATTATTTTGTAATGTTTTTAACCAATACAATATAAGTGGACACCTTAAAAAGGAGACCAGAAAATATTTTTGCTCAACTTCTTTACAGAGTTTTTCAATTATTTGTTGAATAACGTATATTGTATATATCTTAATGTCTCTTAAAAACGTATTATCGTATAACCTGTTAAATATCCTGTCAACACATTTTCAAGAAACATTATAAGTCTCATGTTAGTGGTGCTTTATTTATGAATTACCAACAAAACATTTATATTTTGCATCAACTTCTATGTGAGTTCCTACAATCTGTGAATTCAGTTCTACCATCAAGGCATTCCTGCTTTTGGTCTTATGATATTAAAGGAAAGTGTGAGTGCGACAGTAGAGTAGAATCATGTTCAACAAACCTGCAATCTGAACAGATCCATCTTCTCCCAGTAGTATGTTCCCAGCTTTCACATCCCTGAGGTCAGCAAAACGCAAACACATTCAAACAACAAAGTCACGCAGAGCAGAATTGATTCTTCGGTTCGTGTAACGTGTCCCACAGCCCACCACCATCTGGAACTGTGCCCAAGGGGCCGACAGAGGACCAAGCCTCTCCGTGACCTTGAAATGCTCCAATTTTATAGAACACAATAACCGCACTGTTTGGCAAAAAATGTAATTAACCATCATTAGCCATTTGTTTAACTCTCTCATCCAAAGAATGACAGCATTTTATATGTTTTATACAAAATGCACACATGGATTGTTAGTGCTAGGTTTCCTTAATTATTATGATGAACTACTATCCGCAACAATAGATTCAGATTCAAGTTTAAATGTTAAAAGTCTTACCGATGAATCTGTCCATTTCTGTGCAGGTAGTCCAGGCCCTCAAGGACTTCTTTTAATATAGTAGCAATAATAGGCTCATCTAGCGCTCGATTTCTGTCCTCTTCTTTGTTTGTGTGCTTAATTATATCCAGCATAGAGCCTTAAACCATAGAAAAATAAAAACATTATGTTAATTTTCCACGTATAAATGAAAAACACAAATCAGCTGCAGTGTTACCCTGAGTCATTACGTGCTCAATATCCAGGCGCAAAGTACATGCGTCTCTGCTAATTGCTTGTTGTCCTTTAAAGAGAAAAGCGTTATAGGCAGTACATTAGGGTGAGTAACATCACTGCTTTAACTCCTTCACAAGTGAGAGCTGTAAGCTGTTTACAAAAGCAAGCAGCCAAGAGTCTGATACTGCCTCCTGATAACTGTAATGAAGCCAGAATATAACACTGAGCTGGAAGAATACTTTATGAGGATTTAAATCCGATGTTTTTGAGGATACATAATGGAAACAGTTGTTGAAATGCTGATTAGATTGTTGTTTAATTTCTTTTACGCATCACTTGTGAAGAAAAAGCAAACATGTTACTTCTAATGTCTTATTTATTGCCAGTTGTAACTTTTAGAGGCTATATATATATAGAGAGAGATTATAGATATATGACAATTAAAATAGTCAAAAGACAATTAGTATACTCGGAATGACTACACAATACATCTACAGAATAAATTAGATTTAACAAAGGCAGCTGTTCAAAGCAGATCAAAGCATAGACATGTTGCGTCGTCACATTCACTGCGCTTTCATTGTAAAGACATTGATAGGATCTGGTTACAGTTTACCTCCACTCAGAAGCTTCATGACTAACCAAAGTTCATCCTTCACCACAAAGGAGGTGTAGTAGGTGACAACATTGGGATGGTAACACTGGCTCATAGCTTGGATTTCTTTCTATTATGAGTGAAAAACAACAGGAGTTATAATGTGTCAGGGCACGTTCAACTGGAAAGATAAGTATAGAAATTGTTACTCAGACAGATGCCCTATTCACACGGGACTAGGATTACTATTCGCTAAAGTCATCTGTGATCTTAATCCCTTGCTAATGATCAGTCCCCATTACTTATAAAGTAGAAATTACAGCAACAAGATGGCCAAACATCGGGGTCACCTGAATCGGCATCTCTTTGTGTTTTGTTTCGCAATCATTTTTTAGTTTACTCTGGGTTTATTTTCTGCCTTTTCCCAGGTCCACCATTATGAGGGCTGTGTAGGCAATTATACATAAAAAAATAGGAATGCATTTTGTTGGCTCAGTCAGGAGGCTCAGCTCCAAGAATGGCATGAAGATCCATTAGCACAGCCAATAGAACAAGATGTATTTATATTAACATAAATGCGCCTATATAAATGTATTGTATTAACTAATACGTATATTAGATATAAATGTTATACATTATAATATTTAAATTCAAGCTAATATTATGCAGTCGACATCATATATGTGGTGTCGATGTCAGAAAATTGGAGGACAATTCCGACTTTTTTGTCCAGTGTGAATGTGGCGTACAATACAGACATGGGTATTACCTCTTGCAATACTAGTCCTGTATAAATAGGGCTTTACACACAACAATAATAAGAGGAAAATAAGTAAAAGTAAGATATTAGAGAGTGATACAAAGACATTAAAAAAATAAGCCTGTATTTCATGTACTCACTAATAGCTCATCCATGCTGGTCTGGCATTTTTCCAGGTTTATTCTCTTTATGGCGACGCGCTCCTGTCTGGGGGTGCAGAGGGCCGCCTGCACCACAGCTGTGGCCCCGCTGCCTGAAATCACAGACACAACATAGCAATGACAAAGTGGACAGGAGCACAGAGGGACTCGCTGCAAAGGCAGCTGGAACACAACTCTTAAATTAAACAATAACATACGCTGACTTATATACACTTTTTATTTCAATGTGACGAGTTGTTTGCTGTGTTCATTGAAAATCAGGTCATGTGACGTTCACACCAAGAAGCGGGGACACACAGCGTATTGCTTTTCAACTGGAGTGACAGATAAGGAGAACGAGCACACACAGGAGATCTGGGTGCTTACCAGCTGATTATGAGTGGGGAGAGTGGGGTCTCCCTAGCTCATCTGCTCGCAGACCACAGCTGGGGTGCTACTTCTTATCAGCAGTGATATGACTTGTCAGCTCACTGCCAAAAATATTCAGGCAACTTCCTTTTTAAATAGGGGATATATATTGTTGTTTCTAGTTAGTTAACAATATTTCTTAAAGTAAATGATCATGACATCACTGGAATTGAGCGTTCTGTGACTTGTGCTGGCATATCACTTTTTCAAACTTTGAAAAACATGTAATTAAAATGAAAATTATACAGCACATATAACATGTTCATAAATCTACAACAGGCATATCAAGAGTCTTCTAAGTATAGTGACATAAAACACATTATAACAAAATACATAACACTTTTGAAGTATATTTTTATATTGGTTTATGAATGTAAACAAGGCTTAACAAGTGATTATGTAAGTGTACAAAGTTAAGTGCCTTTGACCTATAGCTAGTTGCAAGCTACAATATGTGCTTACAATTGTAGTGAATTAATTGATTACAAAGCTCTAATGTAAGGAAGCTGCTTTCCTCCGTTTATACAATCGTATGTATCATTGAGTTTTACTCAATGATAGTATAAGTATCATTGAGTTTTACTCAATGATACATTACTTTTGCACATTTAAAGACATCGATCTCTGGGTATTGAAAAATTTAATTTTTTTAATTCAATTCAAGCCATACAGACAAATTAGCTTTTGTTCGTTAATGTTAACAATTTGAATTTCAGCTACTTTAACAACTATGATCATATTACCCTACCCCATTAGCTGTAATGTTAGTATGAAGTACATGTTGCATTTGAAACATCGCCAATTTGAGATGATTTGATAGACTGTTACATTATGTTTACGTGCCATCACAGATAGCACATGTGGAATAAGGGAATAACACAGTGACAGCTACAGCATCTGTGATTTAGTAATGGCTAATAAACTGGACACGTGAGTAGGTCACTATAATCCAAGTCGCATTTACGGAGAGTATCATTTCCAATCACATGCAGCTGATGCAGACCGGTAGTTTCTAAAAGTGCCTGTTAACATCCGCATTGCAAAGCATTGCAGGAGGCTACTGCTTATAAAAAGAAGCCGGTAGGCCCCTCATCGTCATTCCCAGCTGATAACTCGTGTCTCTCCGTGATAAAACACAGCGTACATCACATCTCCCGGTACTAACCTATGACTTCCTGCAGCTCGTACGACTCTCTGGTAATTGGCCAGCTGGTTGTCAGCGCGGGCTGCGGCTGGAGGACCGGAGCCGGAGACTCGCCTTGATCCGCCATGATGATGATGATTCTGCGCTAGTTAGCAGCCTCTCTCACAGACAGACCAAGGCACACA
>NW_011365510.1:228372-269405 GCF_000735185.1 Notothenia coriiceps | reverse complement strand
CCGAGCACCACTGCTTATACTGAGACACAGAGAGAGAGAGAGAGAGAGAGACATCTGTAAAGACCTCACATTATACAGAGAGAGAGAGAGAGAGAGAGAGAGAGAGAGATACAGAGAGAGAGAGATACAGAGAGAGAGAGAGAGAGAGAGAGAGAGAGAGAGAGAGAGAGAGAGAGAGAGTCAAATTTGACCTCCCTTCCTCACTACAAATGTCAGCTGGCGATGTGACAGTGACACAACCCGGAAAATAACGGACCGCACGCGCACTGACATGCCAGTTGACTACACAATGGTTCCATACACACAGGAAGACAATGAATAAAAATCACTGTTACCATAGGGAGACTGACAGGTTGTTCAAAAGGCGGCAATTCCTATCTTTAATTAATTATTGTCTTATTAATGTACATAGCGACTATTCTGTTAAAAGAGTGTCTAGAGTAGACGTTGGTTAAATAAAATGTGTAAAATGACTTGGCAGCCGTTTGTGTGACGACTTCATGTCACATGTAGGCAAAACTGCAAGTGACGTTGCAATCAATGGCCGGTAGATGGCGCCTTTACATATTTGTATTGTCATCCCTAATACAATCTTCGTTTTTATTGCTTTTGATTATGATGTATTGAAATTAGCTAGTGGTTTACCTTATCATCAAATCAGAAATAAGGTTGTGTAGCAAGCATGAATCTAATTCTCGTTTATTCGAAAAGGCCTTTACAACACAATACTACTCCAAATACAATGTAAAAATAAAATGAACCTCACTCTTTGTTAAAGCATGATTTTTGAATTATATTATTTGGATTGTAAAATGCAATAAAGTTCAAGAGGACCAACAACTAAAAATAAAGTTATGAGGTTCCTTAAAATATAAATATGTATTAATAAATATAGTTTGGTGGTGCACAAAATATATACCAAATGCTAAAAATAGAAAAGTTTGTTTTTACTTTGTCACATCATTTATGAATTTCCCATCTCAGAGGTCAACTACATCAAATCTGTCTGTAGATGGCGTTGTTTACCAACATGATGTAGCCCATCGCTTTAGTGTTGCCATAAATTCTGCTTAACTTTCACAAAAAATGATTAACGATCAGTTTGAATTCAGTTATAAAAGTGCATTGAAGATGACACCTCACATGGCAGGCTAGTATGGGTTTTCTTACGATAATATAACCACAAGACGTGTAAAACTAGCTTTAAAAACAAAACAAAATACATTTAGCCTTCTGTAGTGGGTTCATAAGGAAACATACACTTCTAGTGTTACTCTAAATAAGCTACACAAAACGTGGTTGACCTTTATTACGCCGTTATAGCCGGCATAACGTAAAGCGAGTGTTTTGCTTGACATTTCAACGCACCAATCAGCCGCTGAGGAGCTGATTGAGTCTACTTCCCTACACTGGGAGAGCTGAGGGGAAGCGGACGCACAGCTCGCACGGATATCTCATCATCAGCCACGGTACACGGTCAGATCGCCTGTGAGAGACCTCCGGGACACAGCGGGCCATCAACTTCTCTTTCCCCCCGGTTACGGTGTCTGCTGCAGGGAGATGGCGGGTATTTTGGCGTGGTTTTGGAACGAGAGGTTCTGGCTCCCCCACAATGTAACCTGGGCTGATTTAAAAAACACAGATGAAGCAACGTTCCCGCAAGCCGAGGACCTGTATCTGGCTTGTCCTTTAGCATTCTGCATCTTTATGATTCGGCTGGTTTTTGAAAGGTGGGTCTAAGTACGCGATAATCCAGGTGGCTGTGGTACGGGTTGTTGTGTTGAGGAAATGCTCCGGTGGATGATGCAGGCAGCACACCCCGCTGTCCATGTATATCTATCTGTTATCTAAACAATGGCATCTTATCTGGTTAGCCCACAAATCACCACGGTTGATCATCCTTGTTTCTGCAGGCCTGCAGCGTTACGCGCTGTCTGCATATGATGCATCTGTCAGAGCAAACATACAAACTCACAGTGCGGCCAAGTTACCATACCTGCCCAAATCCAGTTACTGTCCTCTCTGCTCAAACCTGAATTTAGACAAAGAGCCATGCCGGAGACCGTCTCCTTTTACTTATCCGCGTGGTTTGTTGTCACTCTACTGCTCCAGATATGACCATCTTATATTATTATTGTACAATAATCAAGCCATGATGGTACAGTCATGCATATATGGGTCAGAAGTATTTTTATAAGTATTGAGTAAGGCCCCACTACACCCCTCACACGTTAAGTACTTGTCCCTAAAAACATAGTTTGATCATTTATAAAGGGAAGATCTGCTGAAACAGTGAAGGCACCAGTCATGATGTCTCAGTTAAAATGTGTTAAATCCATGAGATTGTGCATACATCAGTTTATTTAGATAGTTACATTTGGTAGCAACTTGCATATTACTGCATCCCAGCTTGTGTTTTACCAAACGATAATCAGAAATACACACACTATGATATGACATGATATGATGACATGATACTGACTTTTCAACCGGAGAAGCTCAAGATAACCTGGGAAGACAATTTGTGTTCAAAACATTGTCATATCCTGTTAGAGTAAAAGAAGAATTGGTAACAAGCAGATGCACGTGTCCATGTGACAACTGTTTCCCAGCACCTGCAAAGAGTGTTTTGATATGCATGTGCTTCCTGGTGCCTTGTGTCCCTATCCCTAAATACTAACAATACATGTCATGTTATTTTTAATTGCAGGTTTATTGCAAGACCATGTGCCATGGGCCTGAAGATCCAAACCAACGGGCCACAGAAAGCACAACCCAACGCTATACTGGAGAAGGTTTTCACTGCTATAACCAAGGTGGTGCATGTGTTCTTTTCATATTTTGTATGTTTTATCTAATGATATGTGTGCCACAATGAAAACTAAGATATGCCGTGTTTATGTTGTCTTGCCAGCATCCAGACGAGAAAAGGTTGGAGGGTCTGTCCAAACAGCTCGACTGGGATGTGCGGACCATCCAGCGCTGGTTCAGACAACGCCGAAACCAGGAGAAGCCCAGCACCCTCGCACGATTCTGTGAAAGCATGTAAGGAAAATCAGCTTTAACACCTTATCATACAGCAAACCCTAACTGAGATGCAAGCCACTTTTCTATGCATGTTATAACATTAAAGTTTAGGAAAAATAATTTCTCCAGAATTAGTGAAGACCTTATCTGCTTTATTGCTGTCATGTATCACTCTTTTGTTTGTTGGCTATTTATCTATGGGAGACAAGTAATTAATGCTGCAGTGCTTCATCCACAAAAACATATTTTATAAGAAGGTGGCAGTAATGTAAAACTTTTGTTAAGAACAAATAATAATTTACAAATCTACCAAATATCAAAAAAGGGTAAATGCCCCTTAAAAATGGTCCCAGAATAATGTATTTTGGCAAATCAACAGAACATAACCCAAATACGTTCTGTTAAAAATGTTATAAATAAAAAGATAAGCAGCAAATCCTCATTGTAGTGTAGAATATCCATTAAAAAGCCACTACTAGGCTAATAGGATTTTAACTTTATGGGCCAATTACCAGAAATGATAGTAGTCAAAAAGCAGATGTGCAGCTTAAATGTATTATATAAACAATACAGGTTCCTAAATTCACAGTATTGGTAGATGAAACCGGTAGATGTTTGGCATTTTTGCCCGAAAAATTACTGAAACAAAGGTAGCCAAAGTTGCCAATGCATTCTCAATCGATTGACTAATCAGTTAATCCACCAACCATTTATGCTTTACGCACAAACAAAAGCATAAACTTCAACAGCAATCACAATAGTATTTAGTTTTGTTAAAACATCACTGTATCTTCCATGGCCCATGAGTTTTGATGCTGCTGTGCGATAATAGTCAAACGTGTCCCAGTGCAGGCAACAAACCCTCTCAGGCTGTAATGGAGAAATGGCTAATCTTTAGTAAAGCATTTGCCATCAGGGAAATTGTAGTTACTTAGCAGTGCGATGTTAAAGGCCATCAAGCGAGCGTGGCTGTCAGAGCACAGTCATGTCAGACACCAGTACAGCCAATCTGGCAGTTTGAGACACAGGGAGCCAACATCCTCTGCTCCGCCTGAGGCTGCTGTTCACTCAGTACAACACTGCTGGCTGGTAAAACCACTGGACTCCTGTTACAACATCACACAGGAATCTGAAAATAAACTGTTTCCTTGCTTGAGCTTTTTGAACATGATTAGCTGGCATTCTATCTCTCTAAGTAACAATTGTAGCAAAGCCGTTATCAGCATGCAGCATAATTGACTGCAGGAGATATTAGGCTGTTGCAGTAGTTTGGCTAAGTATACTGTCTCATTTGCTTACAGTGCAATTTTCCAAACCCGTCCGGCTTCAGGCCTTCCAGCAGCGATGGTGCTGTAATTAGGCGTTCATGCACAGCTGTTGCAGACTGATAGCATTCTTTGTCTATCAGTTTTTCAGACGTCTGATCTGTTGTCTCGTCTTTTCATTATGCAAGCAGAGAGAAGAGCAGTGCACATGTGGCCTGGAAATAATGAAGACCCTGCATAGAGTTTTTCTACCAGCTTTTGTTACTGCCTCTTTTTTCCCAAGATATATTGTACATAAAACAAAGAAAATTCTAACAAGTATAAGTATTGATTTTGTTTTTCAAGACATCCACAGTAACCTCTCTCTTACAACAGAAACCTGAAATCTTTCCAAAATGTCCTAAAACAGGTTCATTGCAAGTAAACATATCCAGATTAAAAGGTGTTTACCACTGTTTACAAAATTGAACATGATACTACAGTAAATGACAAATTAATATGAACAGTTTTTTCAGTGTAGTTTCACCTCAAAGTCCCTATTCTCATCAGTTGGTCAGGGCGGGCTGAGGAAGAAACATTTTTTGAATGTCCTCAATACTCCCTCTTGTCTCATCTCATCTTCCTCAATCCTTTCTCTTCTCTACTTCACTGAGTACAAAGAACATAAATAGGATATGTAATATGTGATAAGATATACAGTGTATTTGTTTGACAAAACTTAATGTTACTAAAGTAGTTACTATTTTGATCTTGTAATGTCTATCTTTGGCTTCAGTTAATGTATGATGTACAATATATTTCAATAGGTTTTGACGTATGTTTTTTAGATTTAAAAAAAATGTCAGATATAATATATTACAACCATATTTGATATTTTAAGGAATTGTTATATATGAATTCCCTTTCCTTCCAAGAGTTAGTAGAGAAGATTAATAACAAAAAACAGATTTACTCATTTTATTCTTAGCAAAAAAGAAAATAACTGCATTTCCCAAAAGTGAATGCTCTTGCTTTTCCTTATTTTTTCCTGTGACTGATATGTTGGGTCTATGATTTTCATAACTTTCCGCCTGCACACCTCTCTAAAGGCAACTCGGCAGACACCAAGCCGGCAGTTAATAAGCTTGTTTGTGTTCAGCCAAAGCTTTTATAGGACAGCTGAGAGATGAGCCATTAACATGTGTTCTTAGGGAGGACAGCCACACCCGTGTTTTTCTTAAATTAGTTGCAGTCATCTTTTACCACATTTAAATAACTGGCTATGAACAAGCTTTTTCATTTTGATTTTTTTTGATGAGGCCTGGTAATAAACGCAAATTAGACGAGTAAACAAAGGTGGAAGGAACAGCCATTACTGCCTGGGGAGTAAAGGCAGTGACTAAATATATATCAAGGTTTTTGCACAACTTAATGCTTATCAAAGCGTGAGCTTCATGACTTAATTATGATGTTAAAGCATCCAAATGCAAATAGTTGCAGCCAGCTGGTACTCAGACTACCAACCTGGAAAAGTGACAACATGGAATTAAATGATCAAACATTGTCCGCTTGATATCATTTTATTACAAAAAGTAGATCTGTGCTCATTCTGAGTTTTTAATCAAATCAAAGTCCCCCCACCCCGCTACAATTGCTGCCTTCTGCAAACAGCTACATTTGTTAGTAATGATATATAGATGATCATCTTATATGGTGAATGGTTCATTCATGTATTCAAGCTATTATAAAATATGCTGTCATGTACCACAGCACTTTAAATAAACCTCCTATTATTGTGCCACATTACCTACAGTTTTTAGTTGGTGTACAGGCCAAGTTCATCAAAACACTACACATCATTTGGCTAGCCACAGATAATATCCGGCTTGTAAAAGTGTATTTAGCTACTTTCTGCAACAATAATGATAGAAAGTAAACGGCAGCTCTATGATAATAATATGCTTAACATTTAAAATATCTTAATCAAGACTTCTTGAAAGAAACTTAGCACACAATGACAAAAAACAACATATGTGTCTGACTCTGGGGAAGAAAAACTATTCACGGGAATTCAAGGTGTGAGTCATTGTGATTGTACATGTATAACAGCGATTCAACAGCACTTGAAACAGACTCTTGCAGGCGCGATGAACCAGTTGCCATGCAACAGTCTTTACTGTGTGCCAGGTAGACTTTAATTTAGTTAATTTGGTTTTACAATAGTGTTGATCAAGCACAAAGAGCAGTTAATAATGGTCTCCGTGGGCCTTGTGTTAACATGCTTAGAGATTCTCCAGCATTCATTACGGAGCTACAACTGAAAACCTTGAACAAACATTCTCATAAAATGACTAACTCTGTTGTGCGTGCACGGAGAAGCTGATTTATCCTGTTCTCTTTTTGTTCGTGTCATGTTGTGTTTGGAGGCTGTGGATGTCAAAATGTGTTTGATTTGAGTTCAGCCGGAAAAACCACACGGCACGACCTTTGAGTATGCAAAACCTTGTCTCACATGGCAGCTTATACAGCTTCTGTCACTGCCACGGGAGTCATCAGATGTCCCAGAAGTGAAGCTTTGTTTTGTGCCTCCTCAGTTCTTCTCCCTGAATGCTATTGCATTGTAATCAGAATTGTATGTTTTATATATACTAGAATTAAGGCTCCCATAGGAAAAAATATGTTATATACAATTCTAAACATATCTATTTTGTGTAATGCTCTGACAACACAAAATAAACCAACAGGGGGTCTCCAATTCAAGCCATACAGACAAATTAGCTTTTGTTCCCTAAAGAGACACATGGTATTGTCTGATGCAACTTCCAGTGATGTGTAGTTAAGGGGCTTGCTATTAGACCAGTCTTAAATGCTTCCTCCCAGTTGCTGACTGTTAGAAGCCAGTATATATACAGTATATATATATATATATATATATATATATGCACATCACCCTGCTCAGCAAGGCTTTGATCACTGAAGTGTCAGCTGAAGCACTCTCTTCTCTGCCTGTAAGCCCAGACCTCATTATAACGTTCCCTACCATTGTGTTGCCGTAGTTACTGTACATTATGTGCAGGATTATATAAAGCTCGGATCAAGATGGGCTGGGACATTTTCGAGTGTCTTGTCTTTTTCACTCACAATTTGGAAGGTTCAGTGACTCACCCCGGTTAGAGTTTGATAGGAAATAAGAGGACCTCACACCACTTCTAATCTTTGATTACAGGCATGACAGCCACACTGAGCCACAGTGTGCTGAATGTAGGAACAGAAGTACAAAAGTAGGATACCACAAATTGTGTTCACATCCCCCGGTAAACTTGTGTTTTTACTATATGTTGTTTTGACTTCAGGATGTGATGCAGCTGTATTACTACCTGCTTATTGGTTTTAGCTGATTGACACTTTGATTTTCTCTATAAATTAATAATCTCAATCCCAAATTATAGTATGGATTAAAAATGAGAAATCTAATTGGAAAAAAAAGCTGAATGAAAATAGTTGAACACACACTGCACGCAGCTAAGGGCCCATTTTAAGGAGCATGCCCTCCACATTAGCCCATAGCTTACTAATACCACTGCAGTTATGGCCAAAAAACAAAAGATTGTCACGCAAATCTAAACAAATTAAATGTTGAACATTTTGAAATGTATATTTAATTATATATATATGTTCTTTCCTTATTTCTTTCAGGTGGAGATTTACATTCTATCTATACATATTTACTTATGGAGTGCGTTTCCTTAAAAAGGTAAGTTTTCCTTACTTACAGATGAGCACCAGAGTGCTGCTATGACTTAAGGTTAGAATGAGTCACTGAGTTCAAATCAATTTTTCTCTACTTCACATTAAGTTCATGGCAAGCATGGAAATGTTGTGGTTGCTCGCATGGTTAGAGCCTAGTCATGAGGCTGGCAAGTAAATGGATGGTGTATGGGACTCATTTAAGGCAATTTGTAAGAAAGCCTAGTGCAAAAAGTAGTCTTTAATAATGGATCATACAAGGAAAGGAGAGCAGAAAATGAGCTGATAATAAAAAGCATTACCAATGCTAAATATTGCCTTTCATTAAATATGCAATCCATTTTTCAAAGTATGTACAGTAGCCAGAGGTGGGAGTAAGTCCTACATGTGCAAGTCATGAGCAAGTCTCAAGTCTTGACCTACAAGTATCAAGCAAGTCCCAAGTCACTGTGGTGAGAGTCAAGCAAGTCAAGTCAAGTCATACGAAATTCTGATGAATAAGCCCAGTTTCCGCATTTAAATCAGTTAAAAGACAGTGGTTATGAAAATGGATTCAACCCACACTATGATCTTCATTACATACACAGTTAATTATTTGAAATCTAATTTAGACCAATGACAATCATATTAGATTCATATTAACCCTAGAACTGCAGACAATATAGCAAGGACTCAATCAAAAAGTCTGTTCAAAAAGGCAGAATTCCAGTTAAAGGTCCCATGTCATGGCCATTTCCACTGATCATAATTCCATTGTTGAGGTCTACTAGAATAGATTTATATTGTGCAATTTTCCAAAATCACTTTGGTTTCTCATACAGCATCTCTGTAAACTATGTGTATTCACTGAATTTCACTCTTTGCCTTTAACGGCTCGTTGTAGCTCCAATAGCTCCAGCCCCCACCCTCAATGTGAGCACAGTGTGCTCTGATTGGTCGGGACGTTGTGAATCGCGCTGAGCTCCGTAGACGTGTGGTTTCCTTGTTTCGCGATACACAGCGAAACACAGCCAAACTCACCTTGAGCACACACAAAGTCACAGCCGAAGTAAAAACAATAAGTGTGGCTTGATATTGAGTAAGAAAAAGGTTGATAAACGCTGTGAGAATGGGTCTGCAGAGAGAATTTCGCCTCGATCCCAACTGTCTGTTATCAGCCTGCAGCCAGGGAGGAGAGATCAGCAGAGCTGCCTGCACTGAGTGTGTGTGTGAGGAAGTTAGTTACTTAGCAGTGCGATGTTAAAGGCCATCAAGCGAGCGTNAAACTCTCTCTCTATCTCTCTCACACACACACACACACACACACACACACACACACACACACACACACACACACACACACACACACACACACACACACACACACACACACACACACACACACTGATGGATGGTGTCTGTAGCATGGCTCCAGTGTTGTGATATCAGATTGGTCAGTGTTCGTCGGGATATGTGGCCCCTGTCAGGTAGCCGTTGGTCCCGTGATTTTTGTTGGTCCCGTTGGCGGTGCTGCTGCTGCTGCTGCTGCTGCTGTGTTGTTTGTGATTGGCTGGGGAAGTTTCCTCCTCATCAGAGCTGGACTCGATGTCGCTGCGGTCGTCTTTAGACACCTGCAGAAATAACAGAGGGTTATTGGAGATTAGATTTTTCTCATTAAAATTCCTTTCTGTGTCAGCATCTGCAGCAGCCATGTGTGGCGGTAGTACAAATGGGCCTTTGTGTGTCCAACCAGTAGGTGTTGTGCCAATCAATATCAGGCTACACGCTGTACATGAGGCTGCAACTTTATTGATCAATCTTGCAGTTGTTAGTCCAAATGATTGCTTTATGTTGTGTTTTTTTTTTAAAGGGTATTCTTAACTGATATCCTCTTTGTTGATTGCACTTATTGAACGTTGCCTTGGATAACATTTTCACCTAAATTAAATGTAATCTTGTTTTATGTGAGAAAATAATCAACATTATTATAATCAAAATTTCCCAGCATCTGACTGTTTTTTTTAAGTTTAAATCCTTAACATAAATACATTACATTTACATAAAAGAGAGAGGCAGCAAAACCTCAAATCTTTTCAGAAAATGTCTGGCAATTTGGCTAGATAAATAGATGCCAGTAGATGCTGGGATTTCCCCCAAATAAGTGAACATTTGACCTGCTAGTTGCACTAGATAAAAGGGGGAAAGTGAATATCGGTGCAAAATGTTATAGTAATATGTAAAATATTTAGTAAGATCTTTCAGTCCTGAACAGCGTTGTTGAACTGACAAATGCACATTAACATACCTGAAGCTAGGCTGCAAGTATATGCAATGATTAGATAAACAAACTGACAGAATCATGATTTACGAAACGTATACATGGCTGCCCAAGACATGAAATTAATCTAAGCACACAGTACAAGAATGTATACATGATGTTCCCTTTTGAGGCTACTTACATGCAACGGATTCCATTTTCCCACCTTGGCGGATGCAGGTAAGCAGAAAGAATGGAAAGGGACAGTCAAAAGTGGCTATTGACAACACTACACAGTATTTATTTATGAACTCGCAGCAAAACAGCCTATTATGCAACAACAGGTATAAGTGGAAAGATTATGCAGAGGACTTGAAAGAGGAGCCGAGTGTAATGACTCACCTTCCCTTTTGAGATGGCTCGACACGCTGTCTTCACTATGAGGTAGGACCAGAAGGAGTGAAGCAGCTGCAGCGAGATCAGAAGCAGGTTGAAGACCCACCATGACGGGTATGGCCCTACAATCTCCCAACTCTCGAACAAGGTGGTATTTAAAATCCTTCCATGGCAACAGAGGGAGAGGGAGATAATTAACTTGATGAGTTCAATTAGAAACACAGAAGGGGGTAAAAGTGCTTTCTCTTAACAGGGTAATTATAGTACAGGTAAACAAACAGAAATGTGTGTGTTCGTTAGCAAACCTGTGCAAGTAGTTTATAGTCCAATTCATCGAACAAATCTAAATGTAATTTAAATTACTAATTGATTTAAAAATCAGAAGCCTGGTTAAATATATCCCTGAGACAATTCCTTCAAATGACTGTCTGTGAATCATCCTCTAGATACTGAAGCCATGGCAACAGCTTTACAGTAATGACAACTTTATTATCGGTGTGATGGGGGTTCACTGAAACGTAGTGTAGCATAGAATGAAACACAGGTGTGGAGCTGTGGGGTATTGGCTAAACCTGTTTTAAGGCTGTTATACTAATTACAAGCACCTGTATTTCAGATAAACCTGAATTATTGACAATAAACTTGAATCTAAATGCCTTAAATATAATTTGTATGCTGATCGAAAATCGATGGTATATCAAGGAAAGCAGACACCTGCAGGCGTGTTTTCACACTAAAGGTGTGATAACACTGCCGCTGATGGCTTTAAGATCACTGCTGTGCACACTTTCAAGGACTAAGACTGATTTGTGTTAAGAAATAACATAAAACCCTGAAAGAAAATAAATGTAAAGCAGCATCACAAAATGCTGAAAGATCCTTATCAGAAATAAAACCCTTTGATGTTTTAACAATAAGATGAAAACCATAATGTGTTGCCTTTCATTTGCCGTTTTCTTTGGCTTTCTTCAAGGGGTTCAAGCTGCTGTATCCATAGTAACTATTACTTAGCAACAACATTCACAAAGTGTGTCTGCAAACCGTTGTGGAGAAAGTAGTTAAAAAAGCACTGAAATCTTTGTGGCACTGACAAGTCACATTGGGGATGCCAAAAGTACCTGTGCTGCCCATGTGTTTAGGTCTCTGACTGTGACTGTATTATAAATGACAAATGACTATTTCAGTGAAGTCGGACTTCAGAAAGATGCTAACCATGACACACATATACAGAATTGCACTTACCAAACAGGATACACTGCCAGTCTGGAGCTTATGAAGATAATTGCAAACATTGCAAACAAGAGGTTGCACAGTATCTGACATTTGGCATAGTTTGCCATTTTGGCAGCCTTTGTAGAAAAAGAAAAGAAACAATCATTAATCTTGGGAACAAATGCTTGAAATATCTCTCAAAGTATTTCTAAAATGGATATCTTTGAAATATCTAAAAAAAGATTTTAAATGGTCTCCAACGAAGAGCATGCACTGTGCCTGTATGATTAAGTGTTTCATGATGTACATGATATTAGACTGGAGTTGAGTTTAGATAAAGCTAAGTAAACTCACACACCCAACCATGGCCAAACTCTCCATCCACAGGCTTTTTGTTTTCTCACCCATCCTCACCTCTATTAGCACGTCGGCTGCATCGTGGAGACACATGACCAGCGCTCCCACTCGGGCCATGTTGTTCACGTAGGAAAAGGTGATGAGGGAGATTGTTGCAACATGGTGCAGGAACATGATCAGGAAATCCTAGGGACAAAGTTGTCAAGGAAATGTCACACAACTAGAGTAAGCACTGCCTCGTGGCTGTTTGAGTCACTGCATGCGGTTCATACTCATAGCATCTAGTGCAGTTCAGATGTGTGATTGAGTCAGACGGACATGACTGCACACACCATAGCAGTTTGTTATTGCAGTAATACATAATAGTTTGTACTTAAAAACGGCCAGGCAACTTCTGACGACTGAATACTGAGTAACGGCCGCATTGTGTGTACGTCATGATTGTGGATCAATGTCTTTTAAAATAAAACCTTTGTCTTTGTGAACTGTGTTCGTCATGTACAACTGGGATTGGCACAGCGCTTTAAAAAAGGTATTAACAGTAATGATAAGCCAATGATTTATACCCACAAAAGAAACACGCCCTCAGTGTCAGAGGAATGGCGAACACTCCGTGGGGATGCAAGTGTGTGATTGGATTACGTGTTGAATACTGAATGTGTTGGTAATGATTTATATTGTGACAAACTGGAAAATAGCCATTTCTAAATATGTTTGACATCTGTGGTGGGGGAATCATTCAAGACCTTAAGTAAAACATACTCCATACAAACAAAATGTATTTCAATTATGTCATTATTACTGATGCATTAGTCAGAAAGCAGTATTTTACTGTTGTAGTTGGTAATGGTGAAGCTGCCTTTTAGTGATTGTATATACTGTATGGTAGTTTTTATTTATGACAATGTATTATATTTTATAACCACATCATATGTAGAATTCTATTTGCATTTTAAAGTGATTGGTAACTTTAGATTAAAATAGGTTATGTTAAAATACAATAGAAATACTCATGTGTAGTATAGTACTCGCAGCAAATGTTCTTAGTTACATTCCACCATTGTTTAAAAATGAATCAAATCTCAGTAAAAAGATATCAAACAAAAGGACATTTGAACCTGAGCTCGCAGTAATCTGAAACATAGTGTATTTAAAAGTCAAGTATACAATAGTAAAGCTTTAGTCCTGTCTTGTCATTTTGTTCGGGCTTGCCTTGAATAAACTCCAGGAGACTAGGGGTGCAGACAGGTGGCACAGGGAGGCATTCCTTTAGCAAATCTTAAGAAATGCCTCAGCTCAAAGCAACCAGAACCAGTCCAACATGGTGACAGCATGAGGAGGGAGATGAGAAGGAAGAGTAATGATGCAAGATACAGAATGAAAGCAAGGCAAGAGTGTGCAGGGAGAACATACTGGAATTGGCAGGGGATGCAGAGGACCTCCTCAGTGTAGTGCTGTGCATGAAAAAACTGAAAGGAGAAACAAAAACAGACAACATGCCAACAGTCAACAAAGAGATGACAGAGTGAAGGCATACACAGCATGGCATCGTGGGGGCTGCTGCGAGTGCGGTGAGTGAAGTGTTGTTGTGGAGAGGGGAGAGCTGGGATGGACTGGAGACAGGAGTACGATCATGGCTGGAAGGCATGCAAATTGATACTTGATGAACCAAATGTGAAGCAATATTCATGACAAAAAAAAGGAGATGAAAGTGGGTTGAAGAATTTTTGAACAAGCTGATCTCAGTTCTTAGAAACCCTGACTAAGTTGGACATCTGGAACTTTATTTAAAGTACACAGTAGTGTGTGTATACATCTGATTGTAAATAAGAATGTAAAGTTAATGTCAGCTGGAGCAGCTTACTGGGAGCAGCTTACTGGAAGCATATAAAGATGAAAATACTAGTGCTACTGTGTGTGTTCTGATCCATGAAATATTTTAGGATTAAGAATGAATGCATCCCTAAATCGAATCCTCTTTTCTATTACTTTTCTTTCAATGAAGAATTCTTGCCTGGGATAATTATCTATACAAATAAAAGGCTAAACTTGAAAAACATCATATTTGAATATTTTCCAACACCACACATCATGTATGGGATACAAGAGCACAATATTTTTGCTGAAAAACTTTACACAAATAGTTGAGGGAGTTTATGTGAAGTTTAACTGAGACAATTTCTGAATGTTGGAAAAAGTGTTAATCCTTTATGCCCTCGCAATATTATGTTATTTCACACATCAGTGAGGCAGAAAGCAAATATGGTCACAAGCAAATAAAATGATGTCCCTTTTTTGCGACGGAACTACTTACAATGGCATAAACAAAAACCGAAATGAACAGAAATGTCTGTATCCATCCCAAAATAAGTAATTTAAAGTGTCGTATTTTGCATTACTGTAGATCTTTTTCTACGTTTCATGTTATTAGAGATGCGTGATGTATGTCTTGGTGTCTTGCAGTCATTCTTACCTTCCTCCTGATGTCTGTGAATTGTGAAAAGAATAAGGACAGGTAGAAAGACAGCTCCAGTATATAATAATAATGGATGTCCACAGTCAGTGGCTGCAAAAGACGAAAAGCAACAAGGTTAAAATAAACATTTGAGAAGTGGGTAGTAAGTAATCTTGCTATGATAATTGAGTATGGATGTATTAAAATCCTTTTACCTGGTAAGGGTAGTTGTACCAGCACTCTTTAGTGTTCCAAAGCCATGTACTCTGCAGAAAATAAAAACAAATTAAGTTAAAAATCAATCGTTTTTAACCTAAATAATATAAAACTAATAAAACAAGATAATAACTTAAAGTGACAAAGGTTAAGACACCACTGTAAAACCATTTGCTTTGAAAACTCCAGGGAGAACGCTCCAAAGACTAAAATCCCTGACAACATCTCATATGTTACATTTTAATATAAAGCCTAGAAAGAGCAGGCTCCATTAACAACAATATAAATGCAGTGATAGGCTGTTCCCACACATACAATTGGAGCTAGTTCAATTTGTAATTTCAGATCCAACACATAAATATCAATGTGAACAATGAACAATGAAACATTCCCTTGATGGATTCTGAATTAAATCAAAGTGGTTTCTAAAATTCTGAATAACTTGTTTGAGAGATGTTTTTATAGTGCTTACCCTGCTATAAAAGGAAGCTGGAGTAAAAAGGAACAAGGGGGTGGGGGTGGTAAACCTCATATTAGTTTATTATTCATAACATAATGCCATCAAGACAGCAAGAGAAATGGTAACTATGATACATAAGAATGAGTTAAGCAAACAGTGACCCATCACTGTTACTGAGTTTACGTCTCCTGCACTCCTATGCAGAGTAGACTGCTCTATTAATAAATCCCACGGAGACTGGAAGGAGCCTGCAGCGGGGATTGCCAGGGAATGAACTATTTTCACAAAGTGCTTCATCATGCAACTTGTGTCTTTGAGAGATTTTTTCCCTACTCTGCGATTACACCAATGACAAAAATGTGTGTGACTAAAACTTCTAAAACAAGGAGAGCTGAACTACGCAGACATTGTGGTGACATACATGAGATTATTGAGTTCAAATAGTTAACATTGGCGCAGAATGAAAAAGTTAGAAAAGTGCTTTGAAAAGAGCACTTCAGAGATAAATGTTGAGTCAGGGCTACCATAGTTTTTAAGCATGCATGTAGCTAACATTAGCCGTTTAAGCTAATGTTTTTGCTAGCGGACGCAGAGGATAGCCTATCTAGAATAGTAACGTTCAATGCAACACTGCAGTTGGTTGGGTTTTCTATCTTAGAAACAAACTGGTCCTTCAAAAGGTTACAAACACCATGTAGTTAATCTCAATTGTTGTTTTGCAGCAGACATTAAAGTAACCCTGCACATACTTCATGGATGACACCTAACAATAGCACAAACAAACATTGACTTCCATAAGCAGACAAGCACCGTAAAAAAACACAGTTCATTCCTGAGCGCTACTGTCAGAGGTGGGGACTTGCTTGACTAACATTGATGAAAGACTTGACTTGCCTTTGACTTGGTATTCATGACTTGAGACTTGACTTAAGCTTGAGATAGATGACTTGAAAGGACTTGACTGTTTAAAATTAAATATTTGCACACAAACCTGGCAACCCACTAGAAGGCAGGAGTCTCAGTTAACATGGCAGCAACATGTTTTTACTCCAAAAATAGTGAAGTTTGGATTCAAGGATTATTTTGTCGATTACGATAATAAGAAGAGAACAGCGGTATGCAGGGTCTTCAGCATAAAGATCAGTGACACGACCACCACAACATCCAACTTCATTCGTCACTACAAAAAAAAAACACAGAGAAAGGTGCGTGCATGTGTTGTGTTAGCTAGAAAGCTAACGTTAAGTTTAAGCTACGTTAGACTT
This sequence comes from Notothenia coriiceps, assembly GCF_000735185.1. NCBI lineage: Eukaryota > Metazoa > Chordata > Actinopteri > Perciformes > Nototheniidae > Notothenia > Notothenia coriiceps. Next base: position 252,790 of record NW_011365510.1, on the reverse strand, counting down.
GGTTTCAAATCAATTAATTGCAAAGAGAAGACAAAACGGTAAATGAACACGCCAAGGGATTCATTTGGACTAACCCTGATACTGACGGGCTGTCAGGAGAGAGAGAGAGAGAGAGAGAGATGCCTCGTTTATTTCCCCTGTGTTATTATCAGAAGTTACTGTACACTTTTGAATAATGTAGTTCATCTACTTTTAGTAGTTTGTTTAAATGTTTTAATTATGTTGTTTTTGTTTGTAGAAGTGCATCATTCCTTGATTTATTGTAAAATGAATCTGAACTTTTTGATCTGTTATGATGATATACTGAAGCAATTTCTAAATTAACCCAATTAACTGAGTTTTAAATCGTCCTACTTAGTTTATAAGGAAATTATGAAGAGTAACAAATTAAATGATTTGAAAATGATATCTATGTAGGTGCTGACACTGTTGGCGGTTCTAGTGTTAACAGAAATTTAAATTGAATATGTGTAATGGCAAATGCCATATATGATTTTCTTACCTGGAATTCTGCCTTTTTGAACAGACTTTTGAAAGTCCTAGCTATATTGTCTGCAGTTCTGGGGTTAATATGAATCTAAAATGATTGTCATCGGTCTAAATTAGATTTCAAATGATTAACTGTGTATGTAATGAAGATCATAGTGTGGGTGAATCCATTTTCATAACCACTGTCTTTTAACTGATTTAAATGCGGAAACTGGGCTTATTCATCAGAATTTCGTATTACTTGACTTGCTTGACCAGAATTTCGTATGACTTGACTTGACTTGCTTGACTCTCACCACAGTGACTTGGGACTTGCTTGATACTTGTAGGTCAAGACTTGAGACTTGCTCATGACTTGCACATGTAGGACTTACTCCCACCTCTGCAGTGATTGGGTCAGAGCTTTAGAGGCTTAAAGAGAATGCGACATGCCAATATAATTGATATTTCACTAGGATGCATTCTGAGATAATAGTGANAAAATATATTTATAAAAAATAAATAACATCAAAAGACAAAACATAAGAAAAAACACACCCCCAGTATGCCAGACTACTGTATGTTAAAGTAGCATGCTTTAAGCATGCTACTTTAACATACAGTAGTCTGGCATACTGGGGGTGTGTTTTTTCTTATGTTTTGTCTTTTGATGTTATTTATTTTTTATAAATATATTTTGCAGATGGTGATGCATCTATTTTACTTTGACGTTTAGTGTTAAAGATAAAATAATCTTGAATGATACGGCTGTTTTTCATACCACACATCATGACGAGTATTAGCAAAATGCTAAAGACCTGGGTTTACTTTTAAAGCTACACCCCCAAAGATATGCCAAAATGTGTGAGATGCTCACATTTTAAAACACATTCTTCACTAAACTGTATGTGAGATGTCAAAAACAGTATTATGTGTGCGCATCAGATATGGCTAGATGCTGTTTTTCCTATTAAAGCATTTTGTTAAGTATTCTGATACATTTCTGGTAAGCATTTCATAAAAGGCCATTTGTCCTCTTACGAGGCAGACATGAGTTGTTTGAGTTATTCAATAAAAAATAAACATGAAGATTACAAATGTGTTTGAGTTTGTTCAATAATTGTAAAGAAACACTGTTTATGAAACCCTGAGGGTGAATTTGAATTTTAAAATGAATTAAATATGATCATTCTCCCATAAATAATGATGAGGGATCAAATGCAAATAATATTTGTATACTCACAACATATGACTTACCGACAAATCCTTGCCTCTGCAGTTCCCCTGAGCTCTACCAACCATTTTAGTGTCTTTCTGCTTCTAGTTTCTGTTTGTACCAACAACTTTTGGTTTTGTTCAGTTAAAGCTATCAATGTGTTATTTCAGACACAGTTAGCTAATTGTTATAGAGTAATAATATTATGGAGCATTTAGCTGCTAGATATTGAGATATTTTCCCAAGGGGTTGTTACCCAGACCGGTTTAAACAAAGTTAAAATTAGACTTTCATTCAGCATGTAAAATAAACTACAAATGGTTAACACTAATGTTCTTCAATGTCACCTGGTTGCCTTTACAAGCAAATGCTTGCCAACAAGTTTCCCATGCAAATTGTAAAGGTTATTTTAATGTCAACATGTATTGCTGCTTGGAACCATGAATTGGCCTTTGTTTTGTGTTTATCTTTTCCTTTATTTATATCTGCTCCACACTGACCTGCCATCCTGCTTGAGTTGACATTTGTAGTTTCTTGTTTTCCTCTCTCTGGAATGTTCCTTTCTATAAAGCACTGACAAAAGCTCAGGTGATTTCCGCATGAGTGAGTTTGGGAGGAGGGTGGTCAAAGTTCCCGGTCCAAAGTCAACAAACTGCTACAGTCTTAAGATGAAGGACCCTATCAGCACCTGCTCGGTAAGTTTATCTTGAAAAGGTCCAGGTTACCTCCACAATGCACTGGAGTTAAAATATGATTTCAATATGTATTTAATGTACAACTTAGTTGTTTCGTTTTTTTAACTCTGTTGATTTAGGCCATGTTTGCTACATGTGGCAAACATATCACAGAGGCTAATTCTGTCTTTCAGTATAACCAACTCTATCAAAATTTGAAACGGTTTTCGAAATCCGGGGAGTACTTCTGCAGAGAACTTATGACAGTTTTCCAGCAAAGGTAGGTTCAGTACAACTATGTCCTTCAGATTAACTTGAAGAGACGACAGGAGTTACTGTTTGACTCAGCTTTTGTCACTTGCTGCAACGCCTTATTGTTTTAGGGCAGAGCTGGAACTTACTTATTCCAAAGGACTACAGAAACTTGCCGGCAAACTCATCAGGGCCTCCAAAGGAATGTCAAACAAGTAAGGAGCATATTTTAAATGGTTCTGTCCTTTGTCTATTTTGTGTTTAACATGACCTCTTCCTGATATCGTGGAAACATGCACCTAGCAAGATAGGTGTGATCAAAACACAGATGACGTTTATGAGCCCACAGCTCTAACCTATTCATGCTGGTTCCCCACTCAGTTCCACCTACAGTGCCTGGTGTCATGTGTCGGATGAGATGTACTCAAGAGCAGATGCCCACAGGTAGGTTTCAGCCCAAGTTCACTTCACAACCGTGTCTGTCCACAGATCAAACCAAAGATTTGAGTTAAACACAGTGTTTTCTTTTCAGGTCACTAGGAAATGCATTTCAGCAAGAAGCAATTCTGGAAATACGACAAGTCTTAGACGAGCATAATAAGAGGAAGAGGCCTGTATGAAGAATCTTCTGCATTTTTTTATCATTAAATCTGCTGTGCAAGCTCCAAGATATAGCGTGTCTTTAACCTTGTTATGTGCTTTCATAGCTTGACAGTGCCATTGAAAGAACTGGGAAACTTTTTACTGCCAATTGGAGTGAACAACTTAAGGTAAAGGAAAATGCAGAAATATGCCTTAGCTATGATGGAGCTGCTGTTAACCATTGTTAACAACATGCTGATCCATAAATGCTTAACCCATAAAAAGTGTGCGTGACTGTCAGCTATTATGTTATAGTAGACTATATAATATAGACTTTATAGTAAAGCCTTTACCGTATATTTTATATATGCTTGAACTGCATATTGCATAACAATGCATGCACAATGCATTTCTGAAGCGATAAGTATTAATAATGCATTATAATGTGTTGAAACTGTTACTTATGAGCCATTACAAGTAGGATCACAGTGCATCACATATTCAAGGATTATAGTTTCTTATCAGTCAAAAGGTCATGACTTTAACAAAAAGTATGAACAACCATAACCAATTATTTGTTAAGCTGACAGAACAGAAACATAATATTCATTTGACCTTTAAAACCCATCATGCAACATGGGATATTTGATGATTGACTGTTATCTTTGAATTTATGATGTATTATAAAAAACAGTTGGTTGTTGCTATGACACACCCCATATCATAAGGTTGATAGCATTTGTTAAACTGAAGTATGACTGTGTTATAATGGATTATGTTTTACAGATGAGGGTTCTGTACAAAGCTTATGTTGGAAAACAATGTGAACTTTGGTGTTCCTTTAAGTATCTAAAATAGCCAGTGCATTAATTGGAAAAAACAAATAGATTATAAACCTGGCGTTTTAGAGTTGCTTTAAAGAGATTGACCCTGCTTCTCTCACACATGGTGTAGTAAACTGCTAATTCAATGTTTACCTTTACCGTTTTGTGTGGATTTCTTCTCTTCTGAAACAGATAAAGAAGAAATTGGTTGGACTAACAAGAGAGCATGAGGCTCTGTTCAACTTTGTTGAGAACAACAGACAAACCTGCACAGAAAAAGAAAAACAAAAGGTGAATTTTATGGCTACCAAACACATTTTTCACCACTACATACATTACATTACCCTCTCATGTTTTGCTAAAAGAGTATCCCCTTGTTCTTGACCACAGATGCTGAACAGGCTGACTAAATCGGCAGAGTTACAGGTGCGGGTGGATGATGAGTACTTTAACATCAACATGGAGGGTCATCAGATGAGGCTCAAGTGGGAAAACACACTGAAAAACTGCCACCAGGTGCGGAAAACATGCTCTCCCGCTTCTCATACTGTAGGCATGTAGCTGTTTTTCCTAGTGAACAGGGTCAATCCTTGTTTAAGGACACCCCATTTTGACAACAGCTGAAGCAGTGACCTTTTTGCTGCAGAAAATTCTCTACAAGCACTAGGTCAGTCAATTATATCGGTACACCAAATATCTCCCCAGTCTTTTCAGCATTTTATTTCATTCTGTTTTCTCTCAGGTACACACATTTTATTAGCATGCAACAGAGAACAGCAGCCTTTGGTCACTGTACATGCAGCAATCACTATGACCTTGTTTTCCTTTTTATTCAACATTTACCTCAGGTTTAGATGGTCTTCATTCCACTGGAGGTGATATGTTGGGATAATACATGCTACACAGAATATATGACAAGGACAAGACTCAATAGGGATTGAATGTGCTGCACCAAAAGCGTCACAATGTTATTTTCTGCTTTTTCAGATTATACAGGAGCTGGAGAAACAGCGGATTGAAGTTCTCTTCAACATATTGAATAGATACAACCTCCACATGTCCAGCTTTGGGCAAACCCTCCAACACGTAAGGCAGCCCTGAACTCCATCCTACTCATAAGTATGCAGTTCTTACTTAAATTAATGTTATAATTTATATATTCCAGGCCCAAAAAAAGATAGAACAGACAGTGCAAAGGGTGGACATGGACAAAGACATACAAACCCTGCTGGCGGAAAACAGCATCACAGCAGAAGATCACAAAGCAGAGTTTTTGGTGGCTGATTATTTTGTAAGTGTGTTTTTTTTTTGTTGTCAGACTCATTCAGTGACTCACCCATTCAAAGACACGCTTAGTCATCTCCGCAATGGGTCTCTTTTTGATAGGGGCGGGCAAGCCTCAGGAGTATTTATCGTTTTGTGACAGGGCCTAACATGAAGGCGGTGCTCCAATGTATATGGTCTGCTTTTTGTTACATTTCGTCATGTTTACATTTCTAATTATGTAGTTGTTAGGTCGTGCTCAGGTCTTTGAAAATATGATCGACATCCCAATGGGATTAACCTGCTTTAGTGGAACGTTGTATAACTGTGCAGTAAAGGCAGTAGCATGTTTGAAATACTCACAGCACAAACACATACTGTGTAGTGTCAACAGTAGATTTTACCCAAGACCATCATTGTTACTGATCTGTGTTCTGGGTGAAACAGGAGGAGGACAGCAAGTCACTGATGGCCAAAGACCGAAGAAAAGAAGCCATCAAACTCAAAGTCCAGCGTCTTGAGGCCAGTATTACAAAGACAAAGAAAGACCGGGAAGGCAAGTTGAGCGCATTACTCACTAAATAGTTCATTTAAATACACAATATAACCTGGTGGATGTCCTTTATAAATCAATGCATTGATTTAAAATGGACAGTACCATGTGAGGTCATTCATTAAGTCTCTGTCAATATTGTTGTTGCAGGAATTGAAAAACTGATGAGAACGTATTCTGCAAATCCATCTTTCTCAAACCAAAAGAACCTGGAGGAGACTGAGCAGCAGATCGATGAGGTAAACAATGTGTGTAATGGACGGAGGGATAGTCATGTGTACAGAAGGACATTTACTTCAAATTGATTACTACTGTGCACTCATGAAATATTGTTGCTTGTAGAGTACCTTAAAACTGGATCTCCTCGAGGCCACTCACTGCAAACTCTCTGTGTCACTGTGCGAGTTGGAGGGCAAGGCCAAGTCCTTTCATCGATTCAGTGACAGCATCGTGAAATGGAAAGATAAGGTAAGACATGCGTCATCTTCAGGACATGGGAGTGGTTTAAGGAGGTTTCTTATTGAAATGTCACTGGCTAAAAGGACATTTAGAAGCATATTTCAGAAGTGTATCTGGCATTAAAAGCAGACCCATTAAAATGACTTTCCTTGGATTAAAGAATAGTATGAAAAAGTTCCATTTGAAGCAGCCTTTTAGTGGTTATTGAGTTATAACTGTTTAGGTAAGGACTGCGTGGGACTTTAATGGTGACATTATTAAACAGACATAAAAAAAGGGGATTCCCAAGCTTTTTGGTTGCATGAATTCTATTTTTAAAATGAATGGTGTCTCAAACTATTAATAACACAATATGGATATTTTTTACAAACTCCTGGGATTTCCAGTGTTAGAGCGAGTGTTTGTACGGCATACAACCGTTATCTGTAGAGCCTCGTAAATCAAATCAAGTTTTATTTATATAGCACATTTTTAAACGATTTTTGGTCGAGCCAAAGTGCTGTATATAATAAAAAAAATGCATGTATCGTAATTATTAAACACAGTATGTCTGTTTAAGGACTGTGAGCACAGCGTGGTTCAACTGACTCGTCCAGTGAAGCTCCGCAGGACTCTCTTCAGGTCCCGACAGTCCCTGAGAGCTTCCATCATTTACAAAGGGCCGGCTCAGTTTGTGACACAGCCGTCTGTGGAACAAGTCACTTCCACATCACACGAGGCTGCAGAGTGTGACAGCACTGTTAATGGAGCCCTGCCTCACACCAATAATGACAAAGAACAAGGCAAGACATTTTCAGAGTAACACAAAGATTGATTTTCTATTCAGCATATTTAAAAAGTTCATAATAAAGTAAAGTAATACAAATATCAACATTAAACAGGTCAAATAACACCAGAGCTGTGCAGCATAGGAAAATGCAAGGCCCTGTACGACTTCACACCTGAACAGGATGATGAATTGACTCTGAAGGAGGGTAAGTAACAACGTAAGTGCAGAAAAAAATCCAAAAACAGTAGAGGTTTATAATCTTGTAAAATGTTTTTGGTCACAGGAGATCTTCTAGACATTTGTGGAAAGGAAGAGAATGGTTGGTGGTTTGGCAAACTTGATGGGAAGACAGGTCATTTCCCTTCAACGTATGTGGAGGAGCTGCCTGTGTTAAGCAGCATCAAGTCATCGGATGCCTGACACAACTCCTATTCAAAAACACCCTGAATCAAAGAGATTCACTTCTGCACTGATGAAAATGCAATGGCAACAACTGAAAGACTCGTACCAACTAAAACTACAAGTTGTGTTTGTTCTGACTGATTATGTTCATTGTACAGCACTATACTACTGTATATACTCAAATGTTTACTAACAAATAAAGCATTCATTAAAATGTCTATACATTCCTTTATACTTGTTGTCTCTGCTCTCCCTGGAGTTATTTTATAATGCTGTATGCATCTGTGAATTTAGCACCTAAATAATCATTTTCACCATTATTTATGCGCATTGTGTACAGATTAACTTAACTATAGTGAATGTTTAATAAATATGTTATATATATGATTAAGGAAAAATGAAGCAAGGGAGAGTTATTAAAGTTATGATCATCCCCATCTACTTTAAATTGAATAATGAAAGGAAGAAACAAATGAAAGCTTTTGACCCAATACGTGAATGATGAATTTTTAAGATTTAGATAGAGGTTTCCACTAAAATGTTTACAAGTCCATGCTCAATGATGAAACAAGACATGTGTGATGACACATTACCCCAGTAGTTATGCAATAAAAAGTCCAGATATTTCTAATATAGTATTTGAATTGTTACCCACAGAAATGTATATTAAAACCCTATTTGTCAAAGCAGTTGAAGCCTTGTTAGCAGATCTGTACTGTAGATACAGACTGAAAGCTTTGATCAGCATTAGTCCTCATCGCATGCTATATCTTTCTCCCATCCTTCTAATCTCAGCGGCGTGCCTGAGAAATAAACTCCTTTCTGACGCTAGCCAGAAATGCTGGTAAGTTATTGGTCTTCTGAAGCTGGCTCTCCAGGACTGGCAAACACCCGAGCACGGGATCACTGGACACATCTGGAGAAACAGAAGACTTTATTATAGAAGACATGGTGGTTGGAGGATAAAACTGATGATATATGTTATGTTTATATTGTCAATAAATCCCATAAAAATACTGAACCAGCATTGCATTAATCCACTTCATTAGATTATTACTACTCTACACTGTCTGTTGTACTCACCCCCATGTCCATTACTTCCTACTGACAACAAAATGTATTAAAACTGGTCTTAAATATATTTGTATTATGAATGATTTCTAAGAAGCCAGCTGGGAAATGTATTTTTAAGCAAATGGGAGTAAAGACTGCATTTGAAGGCAGCTTTTTGGGATTAATTCAAAGTTAGTGGTGTAGTGTGTATATACTGCAGCAGGACAGTGAATAATTTATATCACAGACTCAAAATAAATGACAGTGGTCGTTGTCATGGGAATGGGAGAACACATCAGCTAGTGCAATAGTGTGACAGTTATATTTTCAAATTTGAGTTTTGGAGAACAATTGAGCTATATATGGCTCAGGGGGATTAGCTTCATGAGGCATTGGCTACTCAGGCACTTCTTATGAGTATTATTTTCCCACACAATAACACAAAATATATTGTCAGATATATATTTTATGCAAGTATAGTTTTCATATGCAAGTATGCGTGCATTACTTACCCTGGTATGATCCGTCTTTATTGAGGCCCAATGTGACAATGTAAGCGCTGTTCAGATCTGAAGGGTTGATATTCCGGAAAATAAACTGCAGCTTTTCACCTTTACAAAGACAACAAACATATTCTGTTATATTCTGAAGACACAGTGAGTGCCACTGAAGACAATCGGGGTATTACCGGACACAAGCAATTACTGGTATGTGTAATGATTGATGAATACAGACGGTTATTGATAATGGAAATTGCACACTTGGCCTACCTTTAACCAGTTGTGTTTTGCCAGAGATTGTTCGTATCTCCATCGCCAAATTATCTTGAAAGACCCCTCTGGCTTTCTTGAGATACTTCAGTCTGTCTTTGTTTGTCTTGTGTTGAGACAGAATTACTGGAAGAAAAAAAAGTCAATGGTTCTGTTACTAAAATAACCTAAGGCAAATCAAGTTATGAAATCTACACCATATATTTAATTTTCAAAATATAGACTTACACTCTTTTCTCTTGGATTGTTCTTCTTTAAGTGTCTCTATCTTCTGGATGATGTCTTCTTTCTGCATTTCCTTGTGCTCAATCTCGGATATCATTTCAGAAACGGCATGCCTTTTCGCTTTTAATGATGCACTTGTTTGTACCAAGTCTGGAGGACAAACATTGCATCAGTCAAAGTACGTTTTCATCATAAAACTGTAGCCCTTGAAGCTGCATTACAAAATGTTGCCATGGTGTGTATCAGAAAATGAAGAATTATTAAGCACATAAAACAGTTATAGTACTAGAACAAAGATAACGATGGCATTGGTTAATATTGATCATTTCTACCATGTTATAATCATATAAACACACATCTTGGACTGAATGTAAGCCACATTATCAATGCTTTGTGGTTCAATGCATCAACTCACCTCTTTTGAATGTTTCTATTGTCTCAAACAGCATATCATCATCCTTACTCTTCTTTAAACACGTATCTGCAAAACAAATACAAAGAAAACGTTAAGGGTCAGCTTGCCGTCATTTTATTGTTATAAGCAATGTTGAAACTATATCGTTTAAAGACTGCAAACATTACTGACTATAACATTTCAATTTGATTCATTTTCAATATAAACCCCAGGAACAGTTATTATTGGCAGGCCAACAACAACTACTGGAGATGCCAATAAGCAAGATGTCAGACATACCTACTGCACACTTCACAAACTCTCTGTGGGACTGACACAGCTCTGTCGTCTGGTCGGTGATCTCCCCGCACGTCTTCAGGTGTTCGTTGAAGATTTCCTCCATGGCACTGGTGAAGCCGGCACTCATGTTTGGATCAGTAATGGACTTCATGATGTTCACAATCTGCAATGAAAACAACAACAAACAGCATAATGCTAACTATGTGCACGAGAATAACACAATTATTATGTAGTACTGCACATTTTGTAAAGGATGTGTATAACTTTAATCTGGCTGTCAACTAAATCTCCTGGATAATAATAATAAAGTAAGACTAAAGCTGAGAAGCAAATACAAAAGGGACCAGTGATGCAGCATAAACGCAATTTGCCTCACTTACTGTCAGAGGTGGAAGAAGTACTCAGATTTTGTATTTAAGTAAAAGTACCAGAGTGTAAGAATACTCTGTGACAAGTAAAAGTCCTGCATTCAAACTATTACACAAGTATAAGCATCAAAAGTACCAAAAGTAAAAGTACTCATTATGCAGAGCGGTCCATTTCAAAATAATATATATTATATGTATTGATTATAATTGTTGATGCATTAAAGTTATATCAAAGCTGGTAAATGTGCATTTAGTTTGAATGATTTTGCAGGGTAGCTTGCAAATTGACTCCAGGTTTAACTAAAGTATTATTTAAGAGTTTAATATATATCACATCATTAATCCAAATCTGTAACTAAAGGTATTAAGTAAATGTAGTGGAGTAAAAGAACAAAGTAGCAGGAAAATGAAATACTCAAATACTCACTTAAGTACTGTACTCGAGCAAATGTACTTACTTACCGGTAGTTACTTTACACCACTGCTTACTGTAAATACCACCATACATGTCATGTTCATATGAAAGCACCTATCAAGTATTGGCATACATCAATACGCCAACGCACTGCTACACATATCTACCTATGAGACTCTATTCTTGTATAATTTAATGTATAAGGCATTGCTAAAAGTAAATAAAAACTCAAATAAGAGCAGATGACTCCTCACGAACTGAGATGCAATGTCAACAGAGCCATATACTTGACGGACAACCGAGTGAAGAACAAGACTACTTGGTACTTTACGTATATTTTAATGCTAATACTTTTATACTTTTACTTGAGTCACATTTTGAATGCAGTTAACTTGTAACAGAGTATTCCTACACTCTGGTATTCCTACTTTTACTCAAGTACAAGATCTGAGTACTTCTTCCACCTCTGCATTTCCATAACGTTGATTTACGGTGTGCCATGCTAAAAAAAACAGGTCTAACATGAGCCTGTAACTCATTCATGAGTAACCGATAATACCTAACCTTAAACTGAGTGGTCAACGTTCAAGTATCAGCATAACCGGAAGGCTAACCTTAGCTAGGAAACATTAGCGTTGGTTAACTTGTCTAAGCAGAAAAGAAAACAACAGACCTATTAATAATGGCTTATTTGGTGTCAGTGGTGTTACTCACATGTGTACATGAGCAGCAGAAGATCCTACTTGTTTACGCTACTGAACCAACCCAGTCGTTATTATTCAAAAATCCGCGGTCTCCACAGAGGAGTGGGCGGGGTCTCAACACCGGAAGTAGCGTCCAGCTTATTTTCCTTCCGCTTTCAAACAACGAAAAAATTTTATTACATTTTTTTATTTTTTTACAACTGAATGCTATCTATTTCGTTACTGACCAGAAAAGGTGGATACCGTAGGAATTTGTTATTTATTGCTTAACATTTAAATAACGCCAGAGGAGAATGCATCATGTATGTCTGTATTGTGATTTTACACCATCTTGTGGTGAAAATGGGGAAGTTCAGGTGGGCCAAAACTACCCAACAAACTGTTTAAAATACTGTTACCAAAACATTATTTCTAATTAGGTAAATAAAAATGCTCTTACAATAATGACTGGGTATAAAATGGAGAGAAACAGAGCAGGAACAGGCTATAACTCTGGATGGCAGGTGGACTTTAGTAAACCCTTGTTATTGCTAAATTCACTGAGAAGGGGATTTTTAATGAGTCTGAAGGGATCCAGTGGGCTACTGGGGGCACTACTTGCGATCACATTATTTAATTCATAGTGGGGTCAAACTGAATATCTTGCTGTTGTTACCATGGCTCCGTTGAAATATTTATGATCCCAGGTAGAGATATAAAGCTGTCTTCGCTTCAGATTGTGCTTTGACAGGTGCAGAAGAAGGCACACAGAAAGGGAACCTCAGATGGATTGTATCTACAGCAGTGGTTCCCTGTTTATATATGTTTGCACCATCAGAGCTTCTACAGGAAATACCACAACGTTCTCAACTTCATGGGAGACCCTCGTATCATTTGTATCTGATTATTTCCCCCTGTGGTTCCATCTCAGCCAAAATGTAAAAACCAGGATGAAACTGTTATTGGTGACTGGTTCAATCTTATTTTCAACTCTGAGGATAATATTTTAATTCATGTCACTTTTGATGTCTATTATAGACAAAAATTGCCATGTCTATATTTAAACATGTTATATATATGTATCTTATTCAACTTTGCATTCTAGCTTACTTCAAAACAATGCATTGGTGCTGCATTGAAATAAAATAACTCAGGTTACACAGATTAAATTTGGTAGTTTTCAACACAGAGCAGGATATCATAATTATATTTAAGGCCACTTTATCATGCTATAACAGAACCATATTCTTTTTGTATAAAGAAACTACTTGTAAACAAAAACATAACTTTATTGTTATTTCAATTTTTACATTTTTCAATAATAAACTACAAGATCACTAAAACAAATTATTCAAATATTTATATTCTATACCTGCCAAAAGAAAAAAAGTCTTCTTGTACTATAACACCCATTCAACATAATTGTCGTCATACGCTCATTCTTCTGTCTGTCTAGCTGATAGGAGCACCTGTTGTGACCAGATTAAAATAGGCGCCCTTCTTGGCCATGAGAGTATCATGTGTGCCTTGTTCTATCACGGCACCATTAGACATCACTGCTATGATGTCCGCAGACTGGATAGTAGACAGACGGTGAGCGATGACGATGCAGGTTCGTCCTTTTCTCGCCTCATCCAGGGCAGACTGCACAATCTGCATGAAAACAGAGCTTAGTCAGGAACCGTTATGCAAGTATGTGAAGATTTAGATCACACAATTAAATACTCATACAAGGGAACACCTTGCTTTGTGTTCATGAGTTTTAATGTTGTTTATAATTGTGTTACCTGTTCACTCTCTGTGTCCAGGGCAGATGTAGCTTCATCTAGTAGCAGGATCTTTGGGTTTCTGACAATGGCCCTGGCTATGGCGATGCGTTGTTTTTGTCCTCTTGACAACTGGGAGCCCTGGGTACCAACCTGAGTCTCATATTTCTTAAGATTTGTATATGTGTTGAAAAAAGTGGGGAGAGCAAAAGGTCACAAAGTAAACATTCTGGTCAAAATGTACAACTAAAATAAAAATGGTTTCTATTGTTACAATTTTGCGTAAACTTGACTTTCTAGTTGGGTGACAAATTCGACTGTCACATACATTCAAGTCCTGCATACATGCTTCAGATTAGAGCAACAGTTGAGATTTAAAATGGATATATTGTGCTCATTGTGATCCCTAATTTCATAATTGAAGACGTTAACATGCTTCAACGTTATAAAACATTTTTAACCTATTCATTTTTTCATACTGTCTAACTGATTATACTCAGTCCTAAACGCTCCATTTTAGCACCCATCTTACATTACCAGACTTTAACAACTTACTTGTGGTAGCGTCATCACAAAGTCATGAAGGTAGGCTTTCTTAGAAGCCTCAACAATCTCTTCCATGCTGACACTGCATGTGTTATTTCCGTATTGAATATTCTCCGCTATGCTGCAGCCAAACAAAACTGGCTCCTGGGACACTATGCCAATCTGGGATCTTAGGAAGGGCACATTGACATTTTGAGATGGGCGGCCATCAATCAACTGAAAAATGAAATATGACATAATTAGGACTTTGGTTTGGATAAACTCATTTTGTGATGAGTAAAATGAATGTCTGAAATGGTTAACATACCACACGCCCTTGATCAGGGTCATAAAACCTTTCCAACAGTTGAACACTGGTGCTTTTTCCACAGCCGCTGCTTCCAACAAACGCCAAAGTCTGACCAGGCTTCACAGACACAACCAGGCCGTTCAACACTTGCACATCTGGTCGAGTTGGATAGGTGAAGTTACAATTAAGGAACTGTATTTCACCTTTGAAGTTATCCTAAATATGAACAAATGGGATTAATCATCTCAAGTTAACATCATCACAACATGGCATCCCATTCTGATATCTTAATGATTGAATTCACCAACCCATTTCTCTCCAACTGCATGGCTTGTGCTGATTTTGGGAATTCTGTCCAATAGTTTGAAAAACTGAGCAGCAGCTATTTTGGCCTTGGAGTAATCTGGAGTGAAGGAGGAAGCTTTGCCCATTGCTGTCCCACTCATTACTACAGCCAGAATCACCCTGGTAATCACAAAACACCAAATACAGTACATTTAAACAAGGAATAAAAAAATATATACAGATTTCCCATTGAAAGATTTTTACCAACCTGAAGACATATGTGTACAGTAATCCCTCAGAGCTAACCAGGTAGCCTCCATATCGAAAGGAAGCAGCGTATGCCATGAAGAGGACACACTGGGAAAAACCAAAACAAAGCCCATGGATGTTGGCTTTCTTTATGGCAGATATAAATGGAAGCTCCAGTTTCTGCTCATATGATTCCACAAAAAAGGTCTCTTTGTTTAAGCCTGCAATCGTCCTGATGTTGGAAAGAGCCTCACTGGATACCTGTGGGACAAAGTTATGATCTTTAACTGTGGCCATTGGTTTCTCAGGGCAGTGTATAATTCATTTGGGCTCGATGGCGAGCTTACTTGGCCTGCTTCTTCCATGGATTCTCTATCTTCATTTGCAAAACCTGTCAGCATTTTGGCTTGGAAAGCTCCAGACAATCCGAGTAGTGGCAGGAAGCACATAATAACCAAAGTTAACTTCCAACTATAGATAAAAGCAATGATGAAAGACGCTCCAATGCAGGTCAACGAGCTCACTATCATGCCGATCTGAGATCCTGTTGCCTGTAGAAGTCAAACAAGCAATTTGCAAAACAGTGTTGAAATTACACCACCAACCATTTGCCTTTCTGTGTTATATACTGTATAATGAGAAAAATAGATACACACATGTAAATCCGTCACTTACCCCCTGCACCATGGATGCATCAGAGGCCAGTCGGGTGGTCAGAGCTCCAGGGCTGTTTGAGGGATCATCAAAAAAGCCAATCTCCTGACTCAACATGGCCTGGAAGCCCACTTTCCTCAGACGGCGGGTCAGCAGCTCTCCAGACTTAGCAAAAGAATATCCCTAAACAACAAATCAGAGACAGCGCTACATGTACAGTAAAGGATGCACAATGTTGATGGCCAGTCATCGGTATTGCCAACCTATACGTTTTTTTAAATGCAATTTGGGCATCGGCCACATTATTCACATGAGATACAAACTGTTGACTACAGTGCAGCAAGAATTATAGCTGCAGTTCATTTTTGCACATACAAATCAACAAAAACCCACATTGTGCATCCCTGGCTTATACTGTTGGGCTCCTATATCACATTGGTAAAAAGATGTATACTGAAATGTAATGTAAATGTGTTAATTATGTGGGAAATTCTGATACAAACCTGTAAGAACTGGGAGAAGAAACTAGCCACAGCCACAATGCAAAACAGAACACATATACCGTTGATTTGTTCCCTCTGTTGGTTCAAGTCAGCCATGGAAAATGTCTGCAATACAAAGATCAGAAAGGTAATTTGCAATTCAGTCAACTACATCAGCTTGTTAAACACAGCATAATGAATTTAAGTTTGTGAAATACGCTATTCTTACCCCAAGAATTTGGCTAAACAGGATAGCATAAACAGGGGTGACAAAGCCATTGATAGCAGCTCCTATCGAGCCCATCAGCATGTAGGGCCATTCCGGTTTGTTGTATTTGAGAATACGTGCTACTGGGGCAGGCTCTACATGTTCGTCTGCAACATCCTCAGATTCCTGTTAAAAATACACATTGGAGTTATTTATTTCCACATCAAGTCAGTGTACAGTATTATAGGGCATCAAAGTAAATCTCAGTACCTTTTCTGATATGAACTCGTAGTCTGAGGGGATATTGAGGCTCTCTGATAATGCGTGAATGGACAATTTGCTTTCAGATCTCAGTCGAACAGAGCCCCTAGAGTAGTACATTTAAGAATTATTTTTATTTCATTATAAGTTATTCCCCCCCCCCCGATTTGATCTTTTTGAGCTGGATTGACTTTACCTTTGACTTGATGTGCGGCTCAAACTTTTCAGATGAATGGCATCTTCATGAGCTTCACTGATTGCATCTGAGAGAAGAAAAAAACATGTCAATTAGGCTTTGGTCAAAGTATTGGCGATTATTTAGCTCTTAAGCAGACACTAAAAGGCCTTCAAACAATGTGTAGGACTGCCCACTGTCTCCTGGGATGAAAGCGTCCTGCAGAACAACAATAATGATTAGTAGCTTCAAAGAATATCAGCCTTAAATAAAACTTTACCTTTACTTTTGTTGGGTGTGCCTTGGCTCTGCAGGGTGACCAGGGTAAAGTAGACACCTTGCCTTTCTATTAGCTCAGTGTGTGTTCCTCTCTCCACAGCCTGTCCATGCTCAAAACCAATGATGATGTCGGCATTTTTTATCGTGGAAAGACGATGAGCTATAGAAATTGTTGTCCTGCCCATGCGCACCTGCACATTTTGAGAATGTCATTCCACAAATTATGTTTTTTTTTGCTGAGGTTAATCGTCGAAGTGAACTCAATTATGTCGACTAAAGCCAAAGAGTAACTTACCTTATCCAATGCCTCCTGGACAACAGCCTCACTCTCATTGTCTAAGGCGGATGTGGCCATATCGAGCAGCAGAATCCTGGGGTTTCTGATCAAAGCTCGAGCGATAGCAATCCTCTGCTTCTGTCCTCCACTCATCTGTCCTCCACCTTCTCCCACCATCGTGTCAAATTTCTGGTGGACGAGCAGCAAGAGGTTATTTTTAACTGATCAAGCTCACTGTATGAACTATAACTTATGAATTATCTTTAAATAAGTGTCTTAGTACCTGTGGAAGAGCCATGATAAAATTATAGGCATTAGCCTCTTTTGTCGCCTGGATGATGTCTTCCATGGTTACTCCAGGTCGACCAAACTTGATGTTTTCTGCGATGGTTGTCGCAAACAGCGCTGGCTCCTGCTCTACAATACCAATGAGAGATCTGAGCCACTGGGTGTTTAAAGTACGAATGTCATGCCCGTCCAAAGTCACCTGAGAATGAGAATAGAAAATGTTACATTGGACTGAAGCCTTCAAACTCTCCACTGGTGTCCTGTGTGTTTGTGCAGATGCTGGCAGATTTTTACCATTCCTCTCTTTGGGTCATAAAACCTTTGGAAAAGCTGGATTGTGGTGCTCTTTCCAGATCCACTTGGACCCACAAAAGCCGTGGTTTCCCCTGCTTTGACCTGCATGCTTAGGTCATTTAAAATCTGGAAAAGTAGAAGGCTCATTATAAAAGGGAATATTTCAGGAGTGAGAAATGGATACAAAGATATGCAATTGGAAGAAATGTACCTCGACTTCAGGCCGAGACGGGTATGAGAAAGTGACATTATGGAACTCAATGTCACCTTTGACTTTGTCTAACTTGTGACCTTCTTCTGAGAAACAATCCATTTCTGGTTTCTGTGAAAACACAGTAAACAATATTATTTTTGAGGAAGATTCTTCCAATCTGGCTTAAATCTGCAAGTCTTAAGTGGTATCTTGAGGTTACCCGATCAATTGTGTCAAATATGTTTTTTGCTGAGGCTCGACCTGAAGCAAAGGCCTCCAGGCACGGTGAGGCCTGGCCCAGGTTCATTGCTGCAGCGAGTACTCCAAAAAACACCTGAAAAAAACCGCAGCCACATCGTGAAACGTATGCCACTGTTTTTAAAAAACGTATATCCTATAGTATTTAAAGTTTAATGCATTTATGTTTACATACCTGAATAAGAGTACCAGGAGTTAACTCTTTAGTGTCAATGACCAATTGAGATCCATACCAAAAGGCCAGAGCGTAACAAAAGAAAATGATGCTCCACATGAATCCTTGGAAAATGCCAACGACGGCGCCCTTTTTCACACCCCAGGTCTGAGCCTCCTCCAGGTTTTTGTCATATCTGTATAATTGACCATTTCGGTTTAATTTCAAATCATGGAGAAATGGCTTCTCATGTGAAAAGCACAAACATTTCTTGAAGTCTTACAAAACGAGAAAAATACCTTTCAGTTTCTTTTTTCTCCCCACCAAACGCTGCGACTGTCCTGATGGATGTCAGGACCTCGTCGGCCACTGCCCCGGCCTTTGCATAGGAACTGAGCTCTCGTCCGGTCAGCCTGGACACAGCCTTCAGTAACCAGAAAGAAAATCAGGCAACACATATAACATTTATTACGCATTTACTCTGCATCTGCTTATTGCACTGTACAATTATAGTTATAAACACTTAAACGTATTTATAATGCTTTATAACAATAATCTTAAAACATTATAAAAGACATTATAATACTCATTTGTATCATCATACTTTAGAATTGTCATTCACTGATTTTTTTAGGTGCATTATAATTCCCGCCATAGAATATAATACATTGTAAAAAAAATTATAATACTTTTGAATCCTATGATAATATATCATGATAACTAACTAAGTGGCCATTGGCTGTATGGAGGACTATACATAATTAATTGTTTATCCTAGCATAAATATAATTTAATATAAATTCTCACTAAGTGACCAGCGGTTATAAAGTATTTTGATGCTTTATATTATGATTGGTCCTTATAAAGTGCTTTGTAAACTGTTGTGATTAAAGAGTGTATACATAGTTATAACCTGCGATAAGATAATTCATAAGTATATTAATACATGGGCATTATAGAAAGTGTTACCTAAACCTGCACAAAAACTGTACTGTATGTACTTTCATCCAGCATAGCAGTAAGAAATCGTTTTGGATTCACAACTTTACCATGGCCATGAGTCCAGCAGCCACTCCAATCAGCGGGCTCACTGCTATGACAACCATAGTGAGCTTCCATCCTCCAATGAATCCCACCATGAAGCCACCCACAAACGCTGAGATCCTCTCAATGAAGGTAGACACCTGGTCAGCGATGGCATTGTTTATCTTGTTGATACCACTATAAAGGAAAATAAACACTATCTGTGAAAAACATTTCCCCTGCTATGAGCTGATAACAGCCTGACCTGCAGATAAAGAGCAGAAACTCACTCTGTCATCCTTGTGTTCAGTTCACCCACTGAGTTACAGTCAAACCATCCGATCTCCATTCGCATTACTTTTCTGAAATAGTCCTTTCTCATTCTATGAATTTGTCTTGTGGCTGATGACACCCAGAAGAAAATCTATAGTGAAGAATGAGGGTGGTAAAAAATAATTTCTTTGACATAAGATGGTAAATGGTAGATGGTAAGTAACACCATCTTGAGAAATGTTCCCTTTTAAAGTAAAGCAGAATATGCCAAGCATAAATACATACCTGAAAATAACTAGTAAACAAGACTACTACTCCAATTCCAGCATAGTAATATGCAAATATGGTCATCTTTGATTCAATATCCACCCTGCAGAGAGAATAAAATGAGTAACAGCAGCTTTTCAATTGTAACAATATACTGTTAACTAAAAACCTACCCACAGTACACAGTGCTGTTTTGAGCTGGTTCATATATGGAGCCATTTTTCCAATAGATGGTGTTGTTGCTGCATTCCTTGCTTGGGTCTCGCAGTGTATCGATCTCAATCTGGTACTCCACAAATATGTTTGTCATCTGGCTGAATACTACAAGCATGAGAGGTAACGCTACACCGTGTATGAAGGCACACAACCCCCCAACTACCATCATCACGGTGTCTTTTCCAGTGGCATATCGAAACTGCAAAGAGGAATTTGTGGATTTTTAGAATAAACTATTATTGTCTTTCATTTCCACCCTCATTTTGAATGATCAAATCAAAGATAGGAACAGTACAGTGGTGTGGAGCAGTGGCGTAGCCACCATAGTTTACTAATTGGCCCACCCTGAGAAAGCTTCGGTGTAATTTTTAATTTTTTAATTATTATTATAAAAAAATGTATTCACCCATTGAGAATATCCAAGCATTCAAAGTGAAATTCAAGTGAACAAATATCGAGTTGAATTAATGTTGTATGTGTTTTACCCTCTGAACTTAACTCATTTACGGTAAAAGCTGGTTGTTGGTTCCGGCACGCGCCATCGGCGCGTTCACACCGCAGTACTTTTCCCACTTTAGTTCTGATATAGTTCCGAAATGTTGCGTTCACACCAAAAAGAGCCGGAACTAAAATTAGTTCATCTGACCCTTTTTTACCCCCTTTTCAGTCCCTGCTAGAGGGTTATGGCTAGAAAGGATCCGTCTAGTGTAAAACTCTCGCGAGAGTTTGCAATAATAACGAGGGACTCGCTGTTTTTATACATCGGGACTTTATACCTTTATTCTGTTTCTTACTATTAACCCTATAAACGTCTGTTTGCTATTACACAAGGTCGAACCTTTATTTGGGTTTACACTAACGTCAAGTGGTATGGACGGCCGAGCCTGTGACAAGAGATTGTGTCGAATAGTGTACGCGTTTGTAGTGAAATTAACGTACGTCCTACTATTATCACTACGAACGACTTCTGCGCGCGCTAATATACGTGGGTCCTCGAAGAACCCTGAAAATGACGCTGTGGCAACTGAACAACACTTATTTTTGAATTGGTAGACTACACTCACACAGATGTCACAAACAGGAGAACGTAAACTATAGTTGGTGTTCTGCGATTGTGTGGATAAGAGGGTGAGGGTACAGTAACTTGATTAATTATCTACAAATCGAAGAGTGGTAAGTAAACGACACTGGGAGTATGCCTACACCTTTGCTAACAATTGAGCTTTTCCGACGGACTGGTTGCAGTTTTGTAGAANTAATAATACTAACACTGAAGTTCTGCCACTGTCTGTGTTTAAGTGGATGTCATTGAAGACCTTTACAAGAGCAGTCTCAGTGCTGTGGTTTGGACGAAAGCCTGACTGGAACACATCGCAACAGTTATTTAAATGCAATAAATTACTCAACTGTTGAAAAACAACTTTTTCAATGATTTTACCTAGAAATTGCAGGTTTGATATGGACCTTTAATTGTTCATTACTGAAGCATCTAGATTATTATTATTAAGAGCGGTTTAATGACTGCAGTTTTCAGGGCCTGTGGAAAAACACCTGAGTGAAGAGATTTGTTTACTATATGAAGTAGATCTGAGGCCATGCAAGGAAAAACATATTTGAAAAATCCTGTTGGAATAATATCAAGGCAGCAGGAGGAGGATTTCAGAAGTTGAATAATGTCCTCTAGGTTTTTATCATTAATGTGATGGAATTGTGTCATGGTGTTTGAATTGATATTAGGTGGACACAGAGACAACACATTTGCTGTACCTGATACAGAGGCACTGACTGCTTGCCTGATTTTCTGAATTTTGTCAGTGAAGAAGGAGGCAAAATCATTGCACGCCCTGGTGGATAGAAATTCAGAGGCTACTGACACTGGGGGGTTAGTTAGTCTGTCGACGGTAGCAAACAAGGCACGTGCGTTGTTTTTGTTTTTGGTAATGATGTCAGAGAAGAAAGACTGTCGTGTGTTTTTCAATTCCAAATTATAAAGGCCAAGTCTCTCTTTATAGATTTCAAAGTGAACCTGGAGATTTGTTTTTCGCCACCTGCGTTCAGCTTTTCGACACTCTCTTTTCTCTGTTTTCACGGTCATTGCCTTTCTCCATGGAGATATTTTCTTGCCAGTCACTTCCTTTACCTTAGTTGGAGCAATGGCATCTATAACATTTTAAATTTTTGAATTAAAATGATCTACTAGCTCATTTACTGAGATGTTAGCAGGGGCGAGTGCGGAAGAAAAATTCTGAGTAAACATTTCCCTAGTACTTTCAGTTAAATATCGCTTTGTGGTTACCTCTTTTTGAACATGTGTGTGAACAGAAATAGAGCTCTCAAAGGAATGATCAGAGAGTGCAACATCAGTCACCACAACATTAGAGATATTTAGTAAATAAGATTAGATAAGATAGGATATACTTTATAGATCCCAAATTGGGACATGTTTTCCTAACAGCAGTGTAAAACAAGGCGTTGCACATCATTAGAAATGAAAAAGAGTAGAAAAAAAACCATTATGAAAATATGAACTCCGTAAAGAAATTAAAAAGAGTAGAAAATAAACAATTATGAAATATGAACACCGTAAAGATAACAATCTTGAAACTATCTGACAAATAAAACGCTACTGAAGGGACACATTGCAGCTAACACAATATACAAGTAGGATATTATTTAAATGTACTAATACTAAAGAGGTTGACAACGGAAATTTGACAACGGGTTATAAACTGTTGAAAGCAGCAGGACTTCGTCGCGGAATAACCTCAGAGCTGGCGGCCTAGTGGAGAAAAACACACCGGTTTTTGTTTTGTGTGTGTCAAGAGCTGGCTAAACTGGTTGTTGCAGGCAGAACAGCATAATCGAATCAAATATGGCCAGTGATGCACATAACTTTTTTAACAAGTTACTCAGATGAGTACCAGGAGACAGCGTACTCCGATTTGCTTTTTCCAAAACGTGTTGCCAAAAATGTGAAGTCCTTGCATTTCCTGAGGCCAAGTTGAAGGATAAAATACTAAGAAATTATCACATGACTTGAAGTAATAGCCTATCTGATTTCAGATGTGGGAAGTAACTAAGTAGTATAGGCCTACTTGCATAAGTGTACTCTACTTCAGGCCGGGGTCGAGGTAAATGGTGTACTTTTACTCCACTACTTTTATGTAATAGGCCTACCTTTAGTGACTTTACAGATGTGGATGAATGATGTGAAATATAATCAAGTCTTAAATCCGACTTTAGTTCCACCTGCGTAAATTCACAAGCTCCTGCAGTATACAAAGTCATTCAAACTGGCTGCACCTTTATCTGCAAAATGACTATTTTTACTTTTGGTACTTTAACTATATTTTGATGATAATACTTTTTCTAATTTTACTTGAGTAACATTTGGAATGCAGAACTTTCACTGAGTGTTCCTATACAAGATCTGCGTATTTCTTCCACCTCTGTCTGATTTAAAACTCTTCCATTAACACCCTGAGTAAGTTTGCAGCTGTGTTTTGCTCGTTTTGTTCCACTTTGTTGTAAATAAAACTGCAGCAGCTTGACCACAGAGCGTGAATGTTGCGATCAGCTGATTTTGCGCAGTTCTCCAGAATGTGCAGGGGAGTCTCCCTCCGCAGCCAGTTCCGTAGTTTGTGCACACTGCGACCAACTTTGTCCTCCAGTGATCCTCACTCAGCCTCCTGTAAAGCTTCACAGGTCCGTCGGTGATGGCCTGCGGCTCGGCCAGCTCAATCAGTCCAAGAAAGTCCGAAGATATTTTGCAGGGAGCAAAACGCCAAAGTAGGTTGGTCATTCAACAGAAAAGGTGGAAGTACTGTCACTTACTTTTGCAGACACCAAAAGACATGACGTTGACCTAATACTCACATTCATTATATATGTTGAATAAATAGAGATTGTCTTTGCAATGGTAGGCTACTAAATAAAACAATTGGTTTATACATAAATTGCAATTTATTTAAAATGCCAAGTTCAAGGAACTGCCTTGTCACTTTGATCATACTGTACATGGAAGTGGAGCCTATAGTTTTCATTTAAAATATATGAGACGTGGCACCCGGCCAAACATGAGGCAAAATATTTTTTTCAATAAATAGATCTCATTCATATTTACATAACATTACATACATTAAATATAACACTGAAATGGTAAAAAAAAATTATTATTAATAATATCCAATAAATGTCAGTCACCCAAAATACGTCATTGGTGTTACTGCTACACAAAACGCTTTTATTTTTGAAGTAATGTACTGTCTCTGAAGTGCCTCCTGTAACAAGAGATCATTTGAGGCAGTGCAG
>NW_011365510.1:187838-228344 GCF_000735185.1 Notothenia coriiceps | reverse complement strand
GATTACTTTGTTTGTTAAAGGTGTCATTTTATCTTCAAATGTTACGTGCGTCTTTCAAGTCTGTCATTAGTGTTACTCATATCTAGGGATGGGTACCGAGAACCGGTACTAAGTCAATACCGGTACCTGATTGGACGGTATCGGTATACCGTTAAGCCGCTGGACAAACGGTGCTGCTGTCGGTATATTGTACGTCTACTTCCTTAGTTTAACTTTAAACCATTCTGGTTGGTTGGGAACCCTCATCCCATGTGATGTATCCGGTTTGAGACCCCTCTGATTGGCCACTGTAAATGCCACTCGTCATCTCTCTCAACAGCGCTCTTATTATTGTTGTGAGACTCCCGCAGCAGGCATGGCGGACAGAGCGAAGCGATCAAAGGTCTGGGTGCGCTTCAACAAATGTAGTGGCGTCGAGAGTGCAAGCTGCAATATATGCACTCAATTAGTTGCTTGTAAGGGGGGTAAGTGTTCTGTCTTTTCGTACAATGTCCCACTGTCTGGCTAAGTCAAGTGCTCGGCGCAGTTGTCGGCGAAATGTCGCTCCTCTGTTTTCATTTAAACAGCTCCTTATATCCGTTAGCGCAGCTAGCTAGCACCAGATGCTAACAGCAACAATACACGTAAGGTCTCTCTCGCTCCCTCCCGGTCCTCCCGATGGCCCTAGGGGTGAACATCTGAATGGGAAAATGTATTATATTGAAGAGTTAAACGATTCTTATATTGACTGAAGCCATATTTGGTCTGACACATGGCAGCCATTTTGTTAAAATGGTAGTGTTTTCTCCAAATTGTCACTGGTGTTACCGTCACTGGTGTTACTCTTCTTCCTGGTAACACGTAACACCAGTAACGTTCCTATATAAATAAGCTTTGTATAATGTATAAAAATATAAAAATAATAAAAATACTTTAAGCTCTACTTGTTGTGGATTCATCAAGTTAAGAGTTAGTTATTGCTATTTAACAGGTTTTAGATGTGTTTAGAAGGAATATATTTCAGCAGATTTGTATCACCCAGATTCCACCTTTTCTGTAGAATGACTCACTTAACATATTTTACCGTGATTTAATTGTAATACACGTTTCAAAATGAAGCCGAAATAAAAAAATACTGATAACGGTTAGTAAAAACCAAGAACTAATGCTTTGACAATTGTACAGACAAGACGGCAGGCGAAAAACCCATAGACTGTATATGAAAAACCTTTTAAAATGCGTGTTTTTTTAATGGAGAACGAATCGATCAGGCTAAACTATCCTGTAGCTGCTCCGTCCAAACTCACAACAACGTCCTAAAGACAGAAATAAAGCAGCGACTGTCAGGATTTGAGTTTTGTGTGTTAAGTTTTGGTTTTATTTAGCTGTTCTGTGTTCCCTTTAGCATGTTTTCCTCCTTGTGTCTTGTCTGATCCTTCTTCCTGTGTTTGCCTTCCTGTCGTTAGTTTCCCTGGTGTGTCTGATTGTCTCATTGTGTTCACCTGTTGCCCTTCTGTTTCTCCCTCCTTTACCCAGCTGTTTCTTGTCCCGTGATTCCCCCTCTCTGTATTTAGTCTTGTCTTTCCCTGTGTTCCCCTGTCGGTTCATTGTTTGTCTTTCCTGTCTCCCTCCATGTGGATCACGGTTAGTTCTTGTGTTGTTGTTTCCTTGTGCTACGTTTAGATTCATGCCATGTTTTGTTCATCAGCTTTTAAATAAAGCTCGCTTTTGTTTCTAGACCTTTTGACCTTTTCTTTGTAGTCTACTTTTGGGTCCTACCTTTTCCACGCATCGTATCAGCGACTGTATTCGCCATGACACAGACAGTCTGTGTTTTGTTCATGTTTAACTTTTGTCCAGTTTCTGAACAGATATGAGGAGCTGTGAGCTCGTTGTCCTAACAGCTAACGGCTGATGTTTTGGTTTTCTGATTCAACGTCAGTGGCTGAGATCTTCACTGCTGATTGGCTACCGCGAGAACGTGTCACGTGAATTTTACGCTCGAGTTGAAAAAATTGATTACACACACACACACACACACACACTTCAAAGTATTGCTTGTTCATACAGTTGATTGTTCGAGCTTTACTGTGCACTGCTGTGTGGACAGGTGTCTTTTATACTGATAACGAGTTCAAACGGGTGCCATTAATACAGTTAACAAGTGGAGGACAAAGGAGGCTCTTAAAGAAGAAGTTACAGGTCTGTGAGAGCCAGAAATCTTGTTTGTAGGTGACCAAATACTTATTTTCCACCATAATTTGCAAATAAATTCTTTAAAAATCAGAAAATTTGATTTTCTGGATTTTTTTTTTTCTCATTTTGCCTCTCATAGTTAAGGTATACCTAGGATGAAAATTACAGGCCTCTCTCATCTTTTTAATTGGGAGAACATGCACAATTGGTGGCTGACTAAATACTTTTTTGCCCCACTGTATGTGCAGAGTTTGACCCTTGAAGGCTATTTCTTCTGCTCTGAAATGGAATATATTTCTTACATATTAATAGAATTTTAGATTTTTTTGGTTTGATTTCAGATTTGTGAATGGGAGAAGTAGCCTAGTAGATAGAAAACATACCAAACAGTAATTATTCAAAGTAGAGTATTTCATTTTGTATACTGTAATAAGGAGGCATAGGCCTATTATAATGTTTTACATTATTGATATTAAAAAAGTGATTTGTTTTCCGTCTCATTCGTGTGTTTTTCTTATCAGAGTGAAGTTATTTATTTGTAAGCTCCAAAACCAATGGTTTTCCCTCAATGGCCTTGGTGCCCTGCATGTGGCCTTTGTGCCCTAAAAAAACGTGTGGCACCAAAGGCCAAATGGCCTTGCCCCTAAAATGACGAAATTCCAAGCCTACCTACAAATCTAGATTTAAAAAGGAATTGAAATCTTAAAAAAACACTAAGACATTACTTTAGACACATAAATAAGTCAATGGATAATACAAATGTTTTGCTATAATGAAGTGTCCGTTTTCATCCAGCAGCATCAACATAAGAATTGAAGAAAAATAATCATGTTACTAGGGAAACCAAAATAAAATATTTGTACCTTGATTAACATAAAAATAAAAATATTTGAGGGAATTTCTGGTCGATCGTGAACACAGCATAGCAATTTAAGGATTAGAAAAGCAAATTGTACTGTACCTGGACTACTCACTGGTTCCTTCAGAGATCCAGCAACACAACTGAGGCTCATCATAGTAAACCTATGCCTCTCCTTTCCCATTATCTACACCTCCATTAGACTGATAAGAGTAGTGGCAGCAATATAACCCATACTAATCTTCCTTTGTAAGGTTACATTTCATCACTAAACCAAGTTCATTGACTCTTATTAGATATAACATTGTGTCCTTGATAACAAACCCAGGAACTTTTAAAATCTGAAATTGACCAATAAAGCATCCCTTAGTATTACTGGGTTCACCTGTTTAAATAGTGTGTGAATGGGTAAAGGCCATTAGTTAGTAAGTTAATGATTGTCGTTAGTATGCATTACTTCTTAAATCTTCTTTATTTTGTATGTATATTATTATACATTTCTCAAGATAAATCCCCAAAGTAGTCAATGGTCTCTAGAGAAAAGGAAAATGCCCCAAATATGTGCAAATCTAGAAATATGTTGTATCCATCACATTCACCCTCTTTAAGATGTAAATATTATATCCAGAACGTTTTTCACATTAGTCCATTGCTTTTAACAGAACTGTGCAGCTTCCTTATTTCCCAGTTAATTATTAGTACACCAAGTATGATTAATAAAATATGCTGTTGTAAAAAATGAAGAGTAATCAAGAGGATTTCCAGGAGGGTAATGGCCCCTAGGACAAGAAGTGAAGAGCCTGGGTTTGGAATTTGCTCCTTCTTTACAGCATGTTATTATTCACAGGTGGTTGATATTTCCACAGGAAGGTGGAGGCTAGTCAAAGACACACTTTGATATAAAAACTCAGTTTCAGGTTTTCTCTCACAGAAACCTAACTGTGTGTAAATATAGCTGGAGAAAACAGGGTTGAACAACTCTATTTCATGTCTACAAAAGGGAGCTGATCATTTCAAAGTCACAATTATAGGAGATAAAAATACATGGACATTATGTCACATCTAAAGGAGCTAACTAAATACACAAGTAATTTCGTATACATGTAAAAAACAAAAAAAAACATGCCTTATTAACTTCCAGTATACTTTATCAAACAACATGCCCACTAAGGTTAAAAGACATTCAAATAACACAGTATCACCTACAGCAGGATCAGATATTCAGAAACAGGTCTAGCTTGTTAAGCAAGTGAAATTACAATTGAATGAGCCTCAAACCATTCACCTTATATTTAAAAATGTCCAACTTGAATCAGTAGAGCAAATAACATAAAAGCCTGTTTGTTTATTTCAATAGAATTCTTAGCTTAGACAAACAGCAAAACTGCTTCAAACTGTAACGGCTGATTCCAGTTTGTGGTTTTTGTCTCTGAATGCACAAATGCTGTTTGTATAGCTGGAGATACCGGACACAACTTTGTGTCACACCTGACAAAGAGGAGGCATATCATGCCATTGATTCTGAATCAGACAATTAGTTTTTTGACAAAGAGCCTTAATAGGCCAAACCCAAATGTTGCTTTTTCAAAATACAGCAATGTTACTGTTGAATGCCGAAGTGAAAAAAATATTTAAAGAATAGCACTTTTAGGAACATTCTCAGATCGTTCCTAAAGACAACAAAGGTAAAAATGTGGCTTGTTTTTCTACAACATGGTGGAGGAGACTGTCTTTCTTTGCATTTGCTGTTTGAATGTACAGTTGTGTTTGGCAGCTTGTTTGGTGCCAGCATTGAGCAATATAGGTGTTAAAATATACATTGCAGCAATAAAGGTAACAACAGGAGCTTGAGTCAATGTATTTCATCAACTTAATTCAACTTTAGGTACAGCGCCTAATCATTGGATGCATGTATTCATTGATTTTGAATTGATTGAGGGAGATAAGAGTATCATACATTTTAACATGTATTCTTATCGTATGTAGAATGATTGTACCCGGTAAGTCACAATCCCTCCCTTCTCTGCTAGAGAACATTTAGTTTCGAAAAACAGTAAAATACAGTAAGATGGAAGACGGAGAGAGAAAAGAAAAATGTGCAAGATGTACAAGTCAGTTAAATCAGAAAAAAGGGGGCAAACAGCTTCAAAATAGTTCACTAGACATGTAAATAATGTACTCTCATTCAACACTTAATATAACTTGCGCCATTTCAACGTAGACTCTATGGGTATCCCAACGTGTTACAGTGCAAGATTAATCAAAATCGAAAAATAATATCACAACTCCAATTAAAGATTTAAACATATCCCTGATTCATCTAGAGCTGGTAATGTAGCAATGGCCACCACATTTTACATATTTCATGGCCAGGAGCACTCTTCAGGTTTTAATCAGGTTTAACCAAATAAAACAGTTGGGTGTGGGTCTTTTATATTGATCTAAAGAGATGTTAATTAGAACTAGTTTCACCTGAAAGAACCACCCTGAAACCCTTGACACATGGTAACATTTATTTTCTTTTTATAATGGGTATAATGGCAACTATTTGAACTGATCATTTTTCAAAAAAGAATCAAGCAATATTAGCAAACGTTCTCATGTTCCAGATGATAAATAGTAAGAATTTCCGGAATTTATTTGTCTTTTTTGAGAAGTAAAAATAAAAATCTGAGTGGTCCAATGAAGGAAACGGGCATTTGCCTTGTTAAGGACATTTTGTCGATTTAAATGTGTTGGCAGTGTTTTGGCAAGATGTTGGACCTGACAGGGAAAGGAGGGAGGCGGGTATATATTTATATAACAATTAAGAATATTTTTAATTAAGAATATCTGAAAAACACACATTATAACAAAAAAACAACAACAATGGGGCCAGACCATAGACTGGGCCAGACAGGTCCAAACAAAACAAGTAAACCAGGAAAACTGAACAAGTACATACCCTATCCCTATGGTACAGACCAGGGAGGACAGGGCCAGGTACACGGGGACTCAGGCAAGAACAATATAACACGGGAACATAGACGACAAACCGACAGAGAAGGAAAGACAGGCATAAATACACACAGGACGAATCACAATGAGAAGCCAAAGCTGGGGAGGGAATGCAAAAAGACAAAGTTAGCAGGTGAAAATAATCAGAGAATCAAACAGGCGGCAACAACTACATTATCATGCAGTCTCCAGCAGATGGCATCCTTCAAACGTAATTTACCTGAAAAGAGGGCGGGACCACTTGTGATACCTGCATTTTCCGGAAGTTGCTTTCAAATAAAAATAAAAAGGAAATAAATAGAGATGGTGAATGAATTTCCACCAGTTCAGTGTCTCTCCTGAAGATTCACATCCTGCTGCTCTGGAATAAGACACGGATCCATTCACAAATGATATTCTACACGTAAGGTTTTGTTTGGCTTTCCCTCAACGAAAGTTCAACTAGGAAAACCTGAAACAAGAACCAGTTCTGTGAATCTTCTTCCACACAAGGAAACGTGTTAGTATCTGGCTGTTTTAGTTACAACAATGACTCCAGTAACAATTTGGCAAACTTTTGATTCAGCGTTTTCGGTGAGATTTTCAACCATGAATACCATGTTCCAGCAAATAAATCGTAAGTAGTTGCTGCTTTTCTATGTCTTTATGATGGGTACCCGAATATAATTGAGTTTTGCTGTCTGTCGGTCGTGCTAAAAATAACATTTTGATTAGTATTTTCACAGTTTTAATGGTATTTTTTTCAATCAAATGCTCCTCTGAATAATTAAGGAAAAGTTGGACCCCTAATCAGTATCAGTTTTTTTAAATTTACATCACGTATTTCCACTGGCTTTACTTGTCTTAATATGTATTTGTTTAGATTTCAATCATCAATTTGATCGACAGAAATGACTGCAACAATTTAAATTATTGAAAAATCGTTTCATTTAATAAGTCCCTGTTTCTCAAAGCAAATCTATAAATTTTCTTCCTGTTGTCCATAAAGGTGAACTTAATGTTGTTTTTTTAACTGAGAATAAGCCATGTTAAGATCACATTTTGCCCTGACAAAAATATATAATGGCTCAGAGTTTTTTTACTTAATAATTTAAAGTGATAAACTATAAGTATCATTGGGCTTGTAATTCATCAATTTAAAATAAGGAGGTGCAGTCAGGAGCTCATCGCACAAAAATGTGTTTCACAATAGGCATTCCTAAATGCAATGTAACCACCCAACGAGAGAGACAGGTTTCCCTACTGTATATGCACTGTCATGTACTACTTTTTTACTTCTTCTGCAGCCTAGTGATAATATTATGAATTGTTATAATGCCATCAGCTTGAAGACAATAAGTCCAGGGTTGCAAATGTAGTGTTTGCTGATAATGGGGATGGATTGAAAAGTACTATGTAATAATCCTAATGAAAACCTCCAACTATTTTGTAAGATATGAGTAAAAGTTAGTTTAAAAGTAAAGTAGCTGTAGCTTAAATCACAATCTCACTTTAAGGTAGCTACAGTAGCTGTTGGACATAGCTGTTATCAGCTGATGGAGTTGGAGTTTGCCCATTTTTCATGACATTTTTAAGATGTTTACATTTCCAATTCATCTGGCTGCCTTGAGGTCTCTCATCAATGTTGGCTTAAACGTTTAGGTCGCAAATCAAAGTGTTACATTTAGTCACAACAAGGCAAACTAATTTGCTGCAGTAGATTTTGTGTTTCAACCAAAAACTCCAGGTAAGCTAATAAATGGACCTTGAAGGTACCGGTATATTGATAATTTTTTTAACTCTGTGGTCAAATATTCTACGGTACTGGAATTCAAACTGAGCTCAAAATAAATGGGCCTAAAAAACCACAAGGACGACTATCCATCTATCACAACATATCTAAATATTGAATTTGCATTCGTTATGTGAACATTTATTTCCTATAGTGCCAGTAAGCCTTACAGATGGAAACATTGCCATGTCATTAAGAGGAAATAGATGTTTTATTGGGAGCATAACAATGTTTTCCTTTGATGACTCCTTGTGTGCCCAGTTATCTTTGTTTGTTTGTCTTTTTAACTCTGACCTTCTTGTTTTTAGAAAAGCATTACCTTTATGCCCTTGGACTGGTGGTTCCCTGGTGCATCTATCGCTGGTACAAGGGTAGCAGGAGAGTGACCAAAAAAGAAGACAAATATGTCTACATCACTGGCTGTGACTCTGGGTTTGGTAATCTCCTCGCGAGACACCTTGACAAGCAGGGCTTCAACGTGATTGCCTCCTGTTACACTGACAAGGGTGAAGAAGAGCTGAAGAAGATCACCTCCGACAGACTGGCGACTCTTCACTTGGATGTTGCCGACTCAAAGAGTGTGGAGAAAGCCGCAGCTCTCATCAAGACTCTGGTTGGACCGAAGGGTAAGTGGCTTTGAGTTGCTCATTCCCTTTCATCACAAGTTTCTAATATCCTTACACGTTTAGGGTAAATATAGTTAGGTTATCTAGAGCAGCAACAGTAGAGAAGCAACAGTAGAGAAGCAATGATCATTCCTTTTCTTTTATTGCCCAAATCTCATTCATTGCCCCCCCAAACAATGTCTGGTGAGTCCATAGTCATGAATTGCACATTTTAAATTGGGTGGTGCTGATCATCTCTAGAGCCTGCAGACTGAAATCAGTTGAAAACAGATACTGACCCTCTGAAATGATTCAAATCGACCGATCAGCCCCTCAATAATTGACCTAATATCTTGTCAGCTTAATCGTTTTAAAATCTAATCATGTCATGATATCATGTCAATTAAAGGGTTATGTGCCAGTGTTTCAGAATAACCTGTGATCATGTTTGCTGGTGGGGATAGCCTGAATACTTTGGTGGTTGGTTGTTGTAATGACAAATATTTCTCACCTTTTCTGTTTCCCTTTTGTTTTATGCATGCCCAAATGTCCAGTGCATGTTAAAATGTCACCTACCAATTTATATATTACCATTGTTCTATGGCCTATAAGTAGAGTAATGCTATTCTCGTAGCATCCTGAATATTTTAGCAGCTATTGGTAGGTCAATTATTATTATACTTTTTCTCTTGGCTTTATGGCTTAGTATTATCTTGTTGTGTTCTCCAGGCCTCTGGGCCGTCGTGAACAACGCTGGAATCGCTCTGCCCTCCGGCCCCACGGACTGGATGACTATATACGACTACAAGAACATGCTGGCTGTCAACCTCTGCGGGGTGATCGACGTCACACTGAGCGTCCTCCCTCTCATCAAGAAGGCCAAAGGCAGAGTGGTGAACGTGGCCAGTGTGTTTGGGCGAGTGAGCGCCTTTGGGGGGCCTTACTGCGTGTCCAAGTTCGGAGTGGAGTCCTTCAACGACAGTCTGCGGTAAGAGAGATGTTGCCTTTTAATGCTGCACACACATTGTTATTTTCACAAGTATCTTTTTGACTTACAGCCAACAACCTTTGTGTTACAGGCTAAACATGGCACCGTTTGGCATTAAGGTAGCATGCATTGAGCCAGGCTTCTTCAAAACCAATGTGACTGATACAGTTGCGATGAAAAAGAACCTGAGGCAGCTGTGGGAGCGACTCCCTCAGGATGTGAAGGAGGACTATGGACCTGATTACTTGCAAGCATGTGAGTCACTCTACATTTTTAAATGTATAATAACCTTTTTTTAATTGTTATAGCTCAAAACTTCCCTGATTAATTCACCGACATTGATGAGATGGTTTGTCTAAATCTTCACTTTAACATAAGTCATCAACTTTTCTCTCCACTGTCTAATATTTGAAGACTTTAATTTAAGTATTTTTTGTAGTTTAAGCAAAATCCTAATTAAATGGCTTATTTGTGTGATGTACAGTATATTTACTTGGATAAAGAAAGCAGAACAAGTAGTGAAAGTGGTAGTGAATGAATATAATAAGTGCCAAATTAAACATATTTTTCCAAGACACTTCCATATTATCAGGACAGGAACTAATTACAAATGACTAGATCTGTAAATTAAAGTGTTTCCCTGCATCTCTTTCAGCTATTGACATGTTGGAACAAAGGTTTAACATGTTGACTGATGGGAACCTGATGAAGGTGGTGTACTGCATGGAGCACGCCATCTCTGCCGTTTACCCTCAGACTCGCTACTCCGCTGGGTGGGACGCCAAGTTCTTCTGGCTGCCTGCGGCCTACCTGCCAACCAGCATCGCTGATAGGCTTTTCCGTGGAAATGCCCCTCCGTTTAAACCAAAAGTATAAGTAGTTCCTGCCAAATCAGTTGTGTTAGAAAAACATGGGCTAATTTAAAGATTTCTTGTCACTTTTATATTACTGCTATAAATGTTTGTACATGAAGGTTCGTTGAAAATACATAAACATTTTCTGTATCATCATCAATGTTTGGCTCTTCATTCTTTCTTTGACCCCTAAGAAATTTGCATGCTTGCTCTATTGATTATAAGATCTAATCTAAAGCCTTCGCAGATAACGGACTTTGATCTCTGACAATAACTTTTGTTTCTTAGGTTATATGATCGTAAACAAAGAGTCACAACGACTTGTAAAGCTTTTGTTATTAACCGCTTTCTCTGTTTAAAAACCTTCACATATTTATTTCCCTCTAAATTCAGAGAGCAATCTGTCACCTTTATGCAGAGTTGTTGTTTTCAGAGTTTATTTGAGGGAATGCAGTTATCAAATCCAGGGGTCATGAAATCTGGTGTCGCCTATTACACAACCGCATGTTGGTGAAACATTTAACTCTGCTGTTATATCCACTATGGACCTTGACACTGCAGACGCACTGAAAACGATCATCCTATCAACCTGAGACAAATAAACTGAGAAAGGATTGTAACTTCAATTATTCTCTTCTTCTGAAGACCTGCAGCCATGGTATGTTTGCACTATTATTTTACACATCTTGAATGAGTGTGAATGTGCTTTGTTCTCATTGGAAGAACCCACACAGGATTTGGATGGACCTAATTATTTTTTATTTATTGGAGTTAAAATTAAGTGACATATGACTGGTTTTGTTCTTTTTAACAAAACTAGCACATGTGATTTTAATGCTTTCTGGTGGTTTGATTTGGTTTGTCTACATTTTTAAAAGAAATACCAGCACAGCCAGACTAAGTGTTACACTCAAATAAAAGTTGCGAAGATACCATAAAGCTCTTAAGACGTATTCCATTGTGCTTCCTTTGAAGGGAAATTGTATAAAAAGGTTTACTGAAAGATACAACAACACATCTTGCTTACCTTGTGTTGGTTTGTATGCAGATTGGTTTGATCTGATCTCCACTGCTAAATACAATGAAAGTTAATTTGTTTGTGGTAAACAATGTATTATAACCAAATATGGTATATTATTTGTCTTGGGTTAAAATAACAGATGCATTCTTGTGAAAGGAAGATTTCACCATGTGTTTGTGGTGGAGCTTATTTAATTCCTGCCTAGCCTGTACTGGAGTTATGTATTTGAGTCATTTCAGACTGTGTGCATGTACTCATTATGAAGTAAATGTAGCAATACCACAGTGTAGAAATACTGATACATGTTAAAATCAGCAAAACTATTGAAAAGTGTCATGGCCAGATAAAGCCACTAGATGGCGCTGGAGCAGTAATTAGCTTTTGAAAACATTAGGAATGTGTTTTGGAGCCTTCTCTGATCATGTTTAGAGGTTGGTTCGAAATTAAAATGAGGGGCTGAGTTGCCCTTCAATGTCTATGTTTTTGTTGATAGCTACAAGTTAATATCATACAGTGTATGTTTAATTTGTAGGTTATCACAAATGGGGGGCCTTTAGGGGCCTCTGGCAAAGAGATTTAGTGAATATTGACGGATAAAACTGTTATTTATGTGTCCTTCACTTTGGTGCATTTCTCACATCAGAATTGAACTCCTGTCCATATGTATTGAACACATTGGAAATACTTTGGCATATGTAAATGATAAGGTGCAATTCTCTGTTGTTTCCTACATTATCAATTGCGTGTCATACATCAAAATGTGTTATTCGTTTTCTCTGTCTACAGCTTTCATACTATGCATATCTTATATAACTGTCCATGAGACTCTTCCTGTAAAGAGATCCTGGATTGAATTATTGTAGTCTGAATCATGACATTAACCAATAGGCCCTGCCGTTTGATTAACCAGTTCATTAAAAAAGAAATCACTTTAGCAAATGGTTAATAGAGGCCTTGGGTATTCCTTTTTAGCTTTCCATGTTTGTGAGTCATCTAAGATGTTTGAACTGAACAAATACATCTAACATTTCTCCACTCAGGTTTTGACAGACAATCTGATGACGTATTTAGTAGAGGTAAGTTGATGTATCTTTGTTGGCACAATTTCCTTAATTATTCCCTTCTACTGTAAGTTTTACAGAGAAGAAGAAGGAAAAAGAAGCATGATGCCATATATTAATATTGAAATCATAACAAACTTATTTCTAAAGCACCTTATATACAAGAAATATGGCTAAAAGTACTTAAAACTGATAAAAACAGTAACATTATTAAGTAACAGTTAACAAATGAAGTTTTTAAGCTTATTTTTGCTCCTGTTGAACATGACCGTGACAATTTGAGATTATTTTAGTTTTTCATACCTTGACCTTTTTTTCTTCTCTTTGTTATCATTATTATTATAATTATACTTATTGTTTGTTTTGTTTCTGACATGTTCAATACATTGACTAATAAATACAAAAAATAAAACAAATTATGTTAGAAAGAAAGCTATTCACAAGAACTAACAAAAGGACATTTTAGAGGCATCAAAGTCAAATGTTTTGTGTGTTTTAGGTAATGCTGTCACACCTGGCGTTCACATGTGCTTTACTCCTGGCCTCTGTCGCTGCGATCCGCCGGTTCATCAGAGAGTCCTACAGGGTGGGGGGCTTCGGGCAGAAGCATGTGTTCATCACAGGCTGTGACAGCGGCTTCGGGAACCTGCTGGCCCGGCAGCTCGATGGGAAAGGCCTCCACGTCCTGGCTGCGTGTCTCTCAGAGGAAGGGGCAGCAGACCTGGCAGCAGCGACCTCCTCCAGGCTAAAAACCCTGCTGCTGGACGTCACAGACAGTGAGAGCATCAGGAGGGGGGTGCAGTTTGTGAGCAGAGAGGTCGGAGAGCGAGGTGAGGCGGCAGGAGGTGCTCACAGATAGGGTGCCAGTCAGAGGGAGGCACTGGGAGAGACAAAGCCAACCTAGACCATCAACTCTTCCTCCTCCTATAGGCCGGGAGACCATACTTACCTCATAGTCTGCATTTTTTTACAAGACAGGAACAGAATTAAGCTTCTCCAAACATAAATGTTATTGATAAAATAAAACAAAGTTTATTTGAGTTTATCAAGACTACGTTTGATTGTGTAGGTTTGCGTAGTGGACATAACTCCTAAAAATATGTGATGTTAATATACACTGATTTATTGGCATCTTAATAACGATTAGATGCCAATCCATAATTTGCACTGGGGACATTTTATAAAAACTGGTATTACTTTTCAGATTTTATTAATCAAGTACATCTTTTTTTTTTTTTGTACTTTTATTGTCATTACACAGTAGGCCTACTTACTATGTAACGAAATGGTTTCTCTGCATTTGACCCGTCCTAGTGTTAGGAGCAGTGGGCTGCCATTAGTGTGTAGGGAACGGAACGGTGCCTTACTCAGGGACACCTCGGTAGCACCTGGTCTTGCCGGGACTTGAACTGGTGACCTTCCAGTTGCCAAGCCAAGTCCCTATCCACTTCGCCACCACCGCCCTGTACCGCCCTGTACGGCCCACATCTGTAGGATTTATGGGATTTTGTCAGTGCAGCAAAACAAAAGAAACCCAAACAGAATGAGAGTAAAGTTTACCATCAGAATTCAAATGTGTAAAAGAAACTAATCTAAATTAGTGCAGAGTTAATGTAAATAGATAAATACAAATAAAACCAATATACATAACTTATTATTTCTTAGGTGTTCACAGATTCCAGTGCAAAGTGTGTAATGTGAAAAGTGAAAGCACAAGGAGATCAATAACTTTTTTTCTTCAATCGAGACATTCACCAGTTTGCTGCCGCCCTATACGGCATATATATGAGAAATTGATTAAGCCAACTACAAACATATTTATATGATCAGTGAATATAATCTCAAACATCAATCCTCTTTCTCTCTCCTCTTTCCCCTGCAGGTCTGTGGGGTCTGGTGAATAACGCTGGCCGGTCAATCCCCATCGCTCCGACAGAGTGGACGAAGTTGGAGGATTTCACAAAGGTTTTGGATGTGAATCTGATCGGAGTAATTGATGTGACGCTCCAGTTTCTGCCTCTGCTGAAGAAGGCTCAGGGCAGGGTGGTAAATATGGCCAGTGTTTTGGGCAGACTGTCTCTGATTGGAGGAGGATACTGTCTGTCCAAATGGGGAGTGGAAGCTTTCTCCGACAGCCTCAGGTGAGACAGCAGCTTTCACATTTGTTTAGGATATAGCAACTACTGAATAGGGTTTATCAGAAACAAGAAAAACCTTCATGTTCAGCACACATTTCCAATGGATCGTTTTTTTAGAGGGATTGCAACCCTCCGGAGGTCAATGAACATCCCTTTGGTTTCACACACAATACATATTATAAGTATTCACATCAGTCAACACCCAAATAAAACAATATGAAAATGTTCAACAATACAAGTAAAAGTCCAGCAATTATCAGAACATGGATCAAAGTAACAAAAGTGCAAGTACTTTAGAAATATAAACCCCTACAAGTGATTTTTATTATTGCATTTTTTAGGGTTAAATCAGTGGCTTCGTGTAATTATTATTAGATAAGTTTACCATTGGGGATCTAAACAGTTATTCAAATACTTAAAGTACTTAAATAAGTTTAGCGGGGTATTTGTAATAAATGGTGGATCCACTGCTTTAATATTGAGCAATGTGTTCTATTCAAAAAGCTTATATGTTTTTTGCAAGATGAAAATATGTTATCTTTCTTCACCTGTTTTTAGTTTATAGACTAGGTGCGAAAACTATTTACATCAGACATTTAAAAAAAGGGTCACCGGAATGTTTTTCCTCTTCTTTCCAGGAGGGGCATGCAGCAGTTTGGCATCAAAGTGAGCATTATCGAGCCTGGTTTCTTTAAGACAGCTATTACCAGTGTGGAGCTGATTGACACTGACCTGAGGAGGCTGTGGACCCGCCTCCCTCAGGAGGTCAAAGACTCGTATGGAGAAACATACTTAGAAGACTGTGAGTGGAAGTACAGTCGATCACTATCACCAACAAATAGTTTCAAATAAAAAATCCTCATG
The DNA here is from genome assembly GCF_000735185.1 of Notothenia coriiceps. NCBI lineage: Eukaryota > Metazoa > Chordata > Actinopteri > Perciformes > Nototheniidae > Notothenia > Notothenia coriiceps. The sequence goes on along the minus strand of NW_011365510.1, from coordinate 213,011 downwards.
TCTCCTCTGCTCTGTGTTTTTCCTCGCCAGATGTGAAGGCTCAGGAATTCTCCATGGGCATCCTGTGCAGTACAGATATCTCCAAGGTGACCAGGTGTATGGAGCACGCGCTGACGGCTCAGTTCCCACGCACACGCTACAGCGCAGGCTGGGATGCCAAGTTGTTTTGGATCCCTCTGTCCTACCTCCCTTCATGTGTGTCAGACTTTGTTGTCAATATGCTTCTTCCTTCACCTAAAGGGTAACAAAGAAAGAGGCAACTAAACTAAACGATATGACGGTTTTTCCCAAAGTTTTTAAAGAAATGATTTGTGACAATACATTTTTTTTAAAAGTGTCAAGACTGTTACAAAATAGGACATTTATTGATTTCATGTCCCAGCAATTTAAACCATATGTTGTGGATGATCACATATACAGATTTTTTTGACATGTCCTTAATATGATACGAAATAAATCATTCTGTAAAGTTAAGAACTTCTTCACCGTGTTTACATAATGACAGTGTACATCTGCATCCTCAGGTCACGTGTTGCTAGAGAATCAACTGCTTAAATGAATTTACATTGAAAACCGACAAGGGCACGTTGGAGTATTGCTCCAAGCTGATGTTGGCCATTGTTCCAAAATTATTAGTGAACAGTGATCATGCTGATTCAAAGTCAGGGAACAAAGTGATTTTGATTAAGAGTACAGTATGCTTTGCACACGCTTTTTACACCTGTTTACACTGGAGCAAATATCTTTGTAAAATTAAAAAGCAATTACTAAATTCCAATTACTCTTGTTTAGTTTCCAGCCCTGAAATGAGGTATATAAACATGTAAGATTTAGATACATCTTCAGTTTTGTTCAGTGGCAATTACTCAACACATTTCTCTAACAACCTTTGATCATTTTCGTGCTGTACATTCAGAATGCCGGTCACTTTTACTCTGTTATTGTGTTTATGCTGAACTATTCATAGGATCTATTTCAAAGATATTTTCTGACAAAATCTTACTGTTCAAATTTACAAATATACAACTTATTTATAAACATTTCTATCAGCAGCTTCAGTGCAAAGATATACATTTTGTACATCAGAATAAAGAAAACATTAACACAAGAATTGGCATATGAAATGTCAAAAGGCATAGTCACAGAGGACTTATTTTCTTCATTCTTTAGAAATGTATTTCTCTTTCCTAAAACAATTTGAAGTTTTATACACAGGCTGCATAAAAAAATAAATTCTGTGCAAAGTGTGTTTCTTTTTCTGATTCCTCGTCTGCGAGAGAGGGGTTATACGTCGCTGTCCTCTTTCACGAGGTTGGCTGTGTCTTTGAAACTGTCCTCGGTTGGAGAAAAGGTGCTCGGACGTTCCCTCTTCCGAGGTTTGGCGGGGGGGGCAAACGGAGAGGGCTCGGGGGCCGCAGAGTCCCCGCTGCTTCCTACTGGCTTGTCATCCTTCATCTGTGGAACAACGAACGCAGAGGGTAAACAAGCCAAAAGAGAACACGTTCATACCTTAAATAGTGTCTTAATACTAACCTCTGAATATGAAGGGTTTTCAAACGTGGCGCTTGGCTTTAATTTTCGCTTGAATAAGCTCCACTTCGACTCCTGCAGAAAAACACAAACAGTGAGGTGGCATCACACAAATAAAAATACTTACATTGTTTTATGAACTGTTTTTTCATTTTATGATTCTTGTAAGAGTCTTAATAAATGGCTTATTGCTTAGTTGTTCTATTTCTGTTCTTGTACATTTTCTTAGGTCTATCTTGGAAAAGAGAGAAATATAAACCCATACTCCGGACATGGACTCACCTGAGCAGGATTGGTGTTGACAGAAGTTGTGTTCACAGTGACTGCACTCTGATCTCCGTGATATGCCGGGTTCACAAACTTGTTCTCCAACTGTTCACCACTCACATTAACTGTCACCTGTTGAGGAACACAATGTCAGTTTCATAATCCATGAGGATTGATCTGATTGGCTTAACCATCAACATTTTTGTTTGTTTTGAATGGTTAATATAATCATCAGGAGGTACATCCAGAAATCTCTGTTGGTGCTGAAAAGCAACAAAACATACTAGCATTTTTGCTCTTTATATCTTTTGTGTGCACTAATAGGATACATGTTGGTATTGATAAACCTAAAATCCAATGACCATCATTTTATAAAAGGTAAAAGGATAACCCATTCCCTATCTCAAAGCTAAGGAGGTCAAAATACCAGAACTTGTCTTATTTAATCTCAAGCTCACAATCCACAGACATAATCTTACATGTTACAACATTAAGCCTACTGCAGGGCATTTTGATGAAATACCTTTTTGTAAGAAAGACTGTGGAAACACATTTCCTTTCACGGAGGAAAATAGGTGAAGGAAACCGCTTTTTATTACTCATGATCCATGAGGTTTTTTATTTCTAAAATGTGGGAGAAAAAAACATGAATTCATTCATGAATGATACCTGTGTGGCGTGGATGACTGCAGGATCACTGGGCGCTCCAGGAGATGTTGCGTATAACGGGTTCTCAAACGTGATTGGCTGCCTCCCAGCTTCCAGGGCGAAATTATCATCCTATAGGGGGAAAACATTTTGAGTTTATTTCTTGTTACACTCATAAAGACACGCCATCAATTTATTTTTTACTACTAATTACATAAGCGGTTTTAACAGTCAAGTAAAAATACCACATAGTACTTTGGATTTCGAGTAAAAAATGCTGATAGTTCACTTTGAGTGACTTAAGGAAAAATTCGAACTGCTCAGCGTGCTTCCAGGGCTCACCATCTGCATGGCTGTGTCAATGAATGACACTCCAATGTGTGCCGGTCCCAGATCAACATTATCACCGGAGCGAAACGTCACCCCGTTCCCAGTGTCACCGGACTTCACCAAGCTGCTGAGGCTGGACAAAAACAAAACTCTGTAAACTTTGATCTGAATTCTGCCTGCATCAACTTCTGTAGTTTTCATTCGTAAGCAGAAACAGAGAGTAAAAAACAAAAACAATGAGGTACCTGGGTAGTTTGGGCATGGAGGGGATGAACGATCCTGTTCGTTTGTAGTTGAGGAAAACACCGACAGCCAGAGCTCCAGTGATCAGGATGATGATGACTGCCAGGAGAACAGCCACAGCTACAAAACAGTTTAAAAATATTTAGTCTTAAGCATATTAAAACCTTTCAGGTTGTGCTGATCATAAACAATCCTACTTTAATAAACATTTAGCTGTTTACTGTTCATTCCTTAAATGACCTTTTTAGTTTGTTTAACAATTGGAGAAGTGAAACAGTGATCAAATCAAGTGTTACAGATTAAAGATTTTGGCATGTCAAGACTAAAAAAAATTGCTGACGCAGACTTTTTTGTTGCTCAGGTTAAACACACACGCTTTTAGGATAGCAACAACTGAATATGGTTTATCAGAAACAAGAACAACTTGCATGTTCAGCACACATTTCCAGTGGTTTTTTTTTGTTGAGGATTGCCATCCTCCAGAGGTCAATACACATCTCTTTGGTTTTACACACAATAATTCAATATTAGAAGTACTCACATCAGTTAACACCCTAACACAACAATATGAAAATGCTCACTGATACAAGTAAAAGCCCAGCAATTATCAGAAAATTGATCAACATAAACCCCTACATGTGATTTATTATTATTACATTTCACATGTAAAGTTTTTCCTCGTACGATGTGAGGGTCTAAGGTCAGAGGGTGTCGCTTTCTCATATTGATATTCTGCACAAATTGTGCTGTTGTATTTACTGTATAGTGTCCTTACTGTAAGGTAATTACTGTATGTACAGCACTTTGGCTCGACCAAAAATCGTTTTTAAAATGTGCTATATAAATAAAACCTGATTTGATTTGACATTGATTTGGTTGATCATGAAGCTTTTTATTGTTTTAGCTGTTTAAGCTGGAGCTGGTTTGAACTATGTTACAAACAGAGGGTTAATGGATAGAGGATAAGTTTATCATTAGGACCCAAACAGTTATTCAAATAAACGACTTAAAGAAGTTTAGAAAGGTATTTGTTCAATTCACTGTGGTCAAGTCACAGTCAGGTAGATAAACAAGAAGTGTGATCACGCTCAGCCTTGATCTGCTCCAGTAGAGCCAACAGTTTGAAGGACTCCCTCAGGTTTTGAATGGAAGAATTTGTTGAGTCGACATTTGAAGATACATGGGGGAGAAGGTAGCCCAAACTCAATGTACCCCTGAGTCTTAAGCACTGATTCCTCAGAAACTGAAACTTAAAAAAAATGGATACAAATATAATTAACTGATGAACAACCATACCTGTTCCTCCTGGAGCGCCCCTCGACTTCCCCATCTCGCAGTAGCTGCCCACATAACCGTACAGACATCTGCAGAAAGGCATGATCATTTGGTTACAAGAGGAAACAACATCTTGAAGTGTATTTCAAACAAATTGAGTGCCATTAATATCTTGCATTACTGGATATGACTCAATGAGAATCGCTCCATCACCGGTGTGAATGTCTCCTACAGCTAAACTCACTTGCACTTGGGCAGACCGCCTTCATCAGTGTAGCAGGTTCCACCATTCATGCATCTACATGCAGCGGGCATTGCAACGAGTGGCTCAATGGCTGCAGGAGCAAAAGCCAGGCATACACAGAATCAACAACAAAACAAAATCACAGCACAGAATTCACAGAACCACACAGGAGCAGCCTGACACGTACTGAATGAAGAATGGATTTACAAATGAGATGCAACACGACAGGCAACACCAGAGAGCAGGCAGCAGCGGTTTACCTGCGTCACATTCATTGGAGTCAAACTGCACAGGAGAGGAGCCCTGAGGGCAGGCGCAGGTGTACCCCCCCGGCCGCAGGAGACACAGGTGGCTGCACACATTCTTACAAGGGTTGGGTACTGAGGAGGAGAAAACAAAAGAACATCACTGTTAGATACAGTTTGATTATTGCATTACTTTTTTATTCTTTTAGGCTAATCATCGTGTCTCTTTACCTCTTTGTTATTGCTGCCTTTCTAAGCCAGAAAACAAAAAGAGGGTCAATCTATATATTCTGTCTGTGTTGGATTTAGTAGATATATTCAAACTTTCTAAGATAAAATAAAGTGCGTTTTTTTGCAAACATGTCTGCTTAAAGTTTTCAAATCCATTTACTTCTGTGTTTTTATCATGTGACCGACCGATTTCCCAAATGGGGATCAATAAAGTATATACTGTATAATATCTATCTATCATCTACCGAAAACCCTTTCTTAGTGTCTTGCATTCAGAGGGATGAGTGTGTCAGCACTGCAGTAATCCAACATCGGTTCATGTGATACCTTAAACCTGACATTCAATGATTGCATAACATGTTCTTTCTTTATAAAACTCCCTCTGTGTTCTCACCTGACTGGTTGTGTCGTTGCTGCTGGTAGATGCGGACTTGAGTCAGCCATGGGTTGATGGTTAGAACCTTGACTTTGTGTCCTATCCCAAACTTGTTGGTCTTCCACACTTCACCTCTCTCTTTTGTTGTCCAGTACACATGACCCTCAAACACATCCAGGCTGTAGGGATGTCCAATGTCTGAAATAGAGAAATTCAACCAGTGAGACTAAGAGCACTTTCCAGTTGGATGTTATAATTAAGAATAATAAAAAACGTCATAACTAAATGCATAATTTTAATGACCGGTTCAAATATCACCATGCCAATCAGGAGTTACATCAGGTAGAGAGCATATTATTATCGAGCTACAGCTGCCATTTTACATATGAATTAATAACTTGTTTGTTCATTACAGTTGACAATGGCCTGACATACGGTATCTACTGTACAGCATGGATTATATTTACTATTCCTTTTTTGTTATGTTATGTTTTAAAAAATGTTTGGGGGGAGGGTGGTGTATTTCTTTTAGCAATCAGGAAGGGGCCTTAAGTCACAATAGGTTTACAATCACTGTTTTGAATCACCACTATTATTTGAGTAGATTTTCTTTGCATATCAGTGCCGCCCATACAACTTCTTCATTGTTTGTGTTTGTGCACACTCAGAGTTCTAACCTCCTGATATGACGATCTTCCTGTCACTGCCGTCAGGCTTCATGGACTCAATGATGTTTTCCTTGGAGTCACACCAGTAGATCCTGTTCCCATTCAGAAAGTCTAGAGCCAGACCGGTAGGCCATCCCAGCTCGTCCTCCTTCACCAGCACCTCTCTGTGCTGACCGTCCATCCACGCTGCTTCTATTCTGGGTTTCCTGCCCCAGTCTGTCCAGTACATCATCCTGCACACAGACATAATCAAAGACAGAACATTATTTATTTGTCCTATTTGAAATCCTCCCTATACAGTATAAATAAATCAAGGAAGGGAAACAGCCTCATACCCCAGTGATGGATTGACAACAATAGCAGCGGGCTGGTCCAGGTCTGTGTGGATCAGCCACTTCCTGTAACGCCCATCCAGTTTGGCCACTTCAATTCGATTGGTGCCTGAATCTGTCCAGTAAATGTGCCTGTAAAAACATGAGGAACACATACTGAGCAGCTGAACAACATTTAGAGCAACCTCTGCAATGGTTGAGTCATTATTTTGGATGTACCCGCCAACCCAGTCCACAGCGATGCCGTCAGGATTGGCGATGTATCTCAGGTTCATATCCACCTCCTTCACCGGGTTGTTGCCGTTATCGTTAAATGTGGTCATGTAGGCGCGTTTGATAGAGCCAAACTGAGACCCCCGACCCAACACTGTCCAGTACACAACACCTACAGCACATCAGGGGATACAAGTTCATTTAACTTTTTAGAATACATATTTTTGAATAGCTAATATCAGAACCAGAAGAAGTTTTTTAAAACAAACACATAAAAAACAGCAATGAAATGTACAAAACAATATTTTAAAAATAACAAGTCAAGCATAAATGGAAGAGTGAACTATGCTTTAATCTCTATGTTAAGAATAAATTACAATGTTAATCATTGGTTGAGAATATAAAATCACCCTAAAAGTGTAGTGTAAGTCTTTAATAGTCTTTTAAAAGAATAGATTGATGTAGCGAGATGGCGTTTCTCATGCAGGTGAGGCTTAGGGTCAGCCTATTCCTGCCTGATTAATAACCACATTAAACATTAAAGGTAGAGAAGAAGTCTTACTGAGTCCTTGTCCCTCTGGATCCCACAGGTAGTCTAAAGCTTGGATGTGCTCAGCATTGTCCACGTAGTCTGAATACTGCTCAGAGGACAGGTTGAAACGCCGGATGCGAACGTTGTCTGGCAACAGCAGCACCGGGGGGTTTCCTGTACAGGGATAAGGGAGGGATGAATGGAAAGAGTTCGGCTTATCTCACTCGAAAAAAGGTAACATTTAAAAAAATTGCTCCACCAAATGAAAATCTGCTCAAAATATTGTAGATCAAACCCTGAAGACTCTATTTATGTACCTACCATAAATACACAAAGAGGTCTGTGACCCCAACTAGCTCCTGAACAGCAATGTTAAATAGTTACAAACAGGGTTCCACGGGTAATAAGTCAAGACTGAAACACTGCTTTGTGCGCCAGTCAACTCTCAAACTTAATTCCACATCGCATTTAAATTAGAGGGTCTTAAACATGTGGTTTTAATGTTAGGGTTAATGTATGTATCCTTGTATCTGGACTTAAATGGAGCCGATTTGATTACTGCAAGAATATTTTCAGACCTGATCTGATAATCATCATATCATGAAGACATTTTTTTTTCAGTGAATGCCGAACTCTTACCCTGGGCAGCGCACTCTGTCCCACGCGGCTCCCCAAAAGAAAGAAAGCCCTCAGCACAAAAACACTCGTAGCTGCCCTTCGTGTTCTTGCACTCCTGAGGACACTTGCCAAACACCTCACACTCATCCACGTCTGTTAACAAAAGACATGAAAAAAGGAGATAAAACATCAAATGTAGAAAACTACTTGTGTGTTGGTGTTTGAATGGGTTGAGTATATGAATAATGAATTGGACACTAACCTTCACAATTGTGCTTTTCTGTCTCTCTGGGCTTGTAGCCGGGCCGGCAGGAACACAGGATGCCTCCCTGCGTCAGGTCGGTGCAGTTGTGTTCACAGATGTTGTCACTGCATGTGTGTCCACTGCCATGATCTGACAGAATCAAATACAAAAACACACTGAATGACAATCTATGAACTCATGTATGTTACCTACAAGGTTCATGCAGCTTTAAAACACAATTGTTCAGATGCACAAAGCCTGTATCGTTACATCTAAATCATTACGGAAAATGGAACAATGTACAGAATTCCACAGCAATCAGTTTGTAACGTCCCTTTGTTTATTCAACCAGCTGTTTATACCTACTTTGATTGTAATCTAATATATATATTGGATTCAATTAGTGATTGTGTAAATGAAACTTCAGATTATTTTGAAATGTAAGCATTTCAAGGAGTTTCCTTTTTATTTGAGCATATTCCTAGCATTGAATACCTAATGTTTTCATATTTTCCAAACTTTGAACACTTTCTAATACCTGTGCCTACAGTTTTACCTGTATTGATTGTGGCAGTCAATCAGGTACAGTCAAGTTCAAATCAATACAAATGACGAGAGCTTTATTGCACTACTAGAGAAATGTTACGGAATCTATCCGCTGTAAGAAATGTACATTCAACTTGCTTTAAATGGTCTGACTGAGCTGACCCATTGGAAACTAGTTATTTTATTTATCTGAATTTGAATAAACCTTCAAGCTTCATTTTTATACTCTCTCTGTTCATGTACTCACGGCAGCCAAGCTCATCCGACTGGTCTCCACAGTCGTCATAATCATCACAGGCGTACTGCAGAGGGATGCACTGTCCGTTACTGCATTTATACTCATCATCTGTACACGGTCCATGAGTGGGACTTTGGCCTAGATGGAGGGAAATAAATTGACTGTGTAAATGCATGTTTAAAAAGTAAGACATTTAACTTCATTAAGATAAAGTACACAAATGAGACCATCAGCTACAAGCTATCACACTCACAGTTTTCCTGTCTCTCATCGGAGCCGTCTCCACAGTCGTCCACAGAGTTGCACAGCTCGTGGCTGTAGATGCAGCGGTTGTTGTCGCAGCGGAAACGGAACGGAGTCTCACATGTGATTTCCACTGTGGGTGAACAGGACAACTCAATCAAAAACTTAGAGCAAGAATTCAACACATTCATATTCAAATAGGGTGTCACATTTTTAAAAGGGACCATTTACCCTAAAATCTAAAAAAACACATATTGCATTGTACTCAAGAGAAAGCAGACATCCCTACTGATATCTCCAACACTCGGTAACCCAAACCAAAACAATCTAAATTGATAAAAAGCATGATATGTCAGAGGAAAAAATAAGTGATTTTGGGATGAGCTTTCCCTTTAATTTGGCCAGATTCTAATAAGCTTTTATTTTGTGTGTGCTGGACCTGGGTAGACATGAGTTTTAATGTTAGTTCTTACAGCAGAGGTGAAGCTCCTCATCTGAATTATCTCCACAGTCGTTGTCTCCGTCACATTTCCAATGAGGCTGGATGCACACGTGGTTATTGCACTCAAACAGGAAGTGGGGGCAGTATGTTCCGTTGGGAAAGCGTGTAGCTGAAAGTCAGAGAAAAAAAACTATTATTATAATTTAAATAAATGTCACTATTGAATGAGGCCATAATACAGTTACTGAAGCTATGGCTCACTGAAGAAAGTACTGCAATATGTATATAATTGTAGTATGCCTCTGCCACATTCCTTTATAAATGCTGCATAAAAGATACTGCTACTGCACTCCACACATTTCCTACCACGGCAGCTTTACATTACATCTGGTATTTCCAAAAGACATCAAGGATTGCTACTTTAAAACTCTCCTTTTGTGATTAAGACACACATTTTCACCAAAGCCTGCAAACATAAAATACTGGACACTTACGACAAGACATCTCATCTGTATAGTCGAGACAGTCGGCGTTGCCGTCACATTTAAAGCGTTCAGCGACACAGTGTCCACTGCCACACTGGAAGTAACCGGGATGACACGTCCTCAACTCTGCAACACAGATAAACCAGCACAAAAGGTAGCATCACAACAAATAGATGCTACTAATGGAAAGGCAACTAGCTTTTGTCATTCTAGTAAAGACACATTTATCAAGTTGTATAAAAGACTGTTTAAAGTCTCACAGCACCAAAACCTCTTTTCCCTCTTTAATCCTACATGTTAAATACTTTTTTATTCCATTTATCTCTTCTACAATAACTTCTACAAATGTGATGCTCGGTGAGACTTGAACTTTTAGAGTGAGTACACCATTTTGAATAGATGACTCTTGGTGGTCCTGTCTGTCTTGGCTTCAAAACGTAAAGTTTTATTGCTTCTTTGTTTAGTGCAGCCCTCCGTTACTCACAAACAGCCTGCGAACAAAGAGCCTCCACTTACCACAGTCCCTTTCATCCGAGTTGTCCTCACAGTCGTTGTCATGGTCACAGACCCAACGGTCGGGAATGCAGCGCAGATTTTCACAACGAAACTCGCTCTCTGTGCATGTGCGTGGAGCTAAAGGAAAACATGTCAACAGAAAGAGTGGAATCAAGCAAAGGCAGGACTTGTTTCATTACATAGACACATTAATCAGAGGGATGTCATGGGTTTTCAAACGCTGTCTATTATTTTCCTCTCTATTATGATAAAAACCAACAACACCCACACTCACACATCAGTCTGTGCAGCCGTTACTCTGCAGTGAGCTCACTGGAGACACACTCTCCTGGCATCAGTAACCAGAGGAGCGGTACCATCGTGATTTAACCCCAGCAGTCACTGTTCCTCCTTTGAGAAGCTACATTATCTCTATTAACTGGCATGTTCTCAGATATGTTTAAATTCTCCGGGGCAAAGGGTGACAGAGCCTCCACTCCCTCTTCCTGACACGCTGAGGACAGCCTGTTTCTCCAGCAGCTGATAAGACTACCTCTCTCAGCACTCCGGCAGAAGTGTCGAGCCTCTTACAAAACCTCCCTCCTGCCTGATAAAAATGATGGCAGGGCTGTTGTTTGCTATGAATCCTCCTTTTTCATTCGGACAACTCACAGGAGCTGAGGTAAAATCCCTAAGGAAACCTACTTAAACACATGATATCAAATCAGTGGGCCTCCTTCAATATAACTGTGTATAAATGTTCTTTCTTTACACACAATACAAGTTAAAAAGCAAAATGACCTTTGGATTAATGATACATGCGGACCGGCCACTTTTGTTGTTACCTCTACACTTATGCTAGTGAATCGATATTTGCAATGGACAAAGTGCCAAGCCCCCATTTATCTATAAAAGGAAATAAATGTGTCTAAATCGTATCGTAAAAAGCGGTGAAGCCTGGCCTTCATTTTCTAAGACTATCATTTGTGATAGATGTGTCGGTTCTAAATGTGTCTGCAGCGTAGGATCCAATACAGGTAAGAACATCTGGATAAATGTCTGGTGAACAGAGGGTTTAAACACTGAGGAGGCCGATGTCCCCAGCGTTACACTGTTCACAATCTTGACAGTACTCAAAGCCTAAAACAAAACGGTGTGATGTCGTTTCTCAGTGCCGGTGAACAGCTCTCACCACAGGTGAGTTCATCAGAGTTGTCCCCGCAGTCGTCATCTCCGTCACATTTCCATCTCAGAGGGATGCAGCGGTGGTTGTCACAGCGGAAATCTCCGTTAGCGTCACATGTCACTTCATCTGGGAGAGAAGCGGGAAAAATAAATCGGTCATCGTTTTAAACTGTTTATATAACTTGGTTCAACTTTTGTTATTTAAACACTCTTTTTCCTGTAGCCACTTGTTTCAACTTAAGAGAAGCTTAGAGTTTGCTGGGCTTACTCTGTTTGAAAAAGGTATATGCTGCTTAAACTTAAAATATGGGTTAAACTATGATAGATACAGTGAGGACTAAAACTCAATGTTGAGAAAAAAGATGATGCTCCAGTATATATCTCACTAATAGGAGCAACAACAGCACAACATGGCAGAGAATATTTAGGCGATTAAGTAATGATGAGAATTTCAGCTTGAAATGAATGGCATCTGTTTTTTTTATTAAACTCCAATAGATTTAGAAGGAGGAGAGCAGCGAACCCAGCACAGATGGGTGAACTCTATCTGTGCTAGTGTGTGTCTGTGGAGGATAAGACTGCAGGAGATGAGAAGCACAGGAGGGAGAGGAGTGGAGGAGAGCTGCTCTGAGCCGTCTCTACCACACAGTGCTGGGGGTCAAAGATAAGGCAGTGTTAGCTAGTCCTCCTAGCCCTCCACCTGGCCCATCTGCTACATTCTTACAGGAAGATTAGCACAGATCTCCCGTGCTGCGCCAGCATGGCACTAATGGAGCGAGGGCCTCTGATAAGAGACGGGAGGGCCGCGGCCGGTGTGTTTGGATCCTGGTATAAAGAGACTTGTGTGAACCCTGCCCCCACGCAAGGACCGAGCTGCAACACACTCACATGTATGTAGACTCAAAGCGTCGGACAGCTAATAAATCTGTGGTGCTCTTAGGGAGAGGCACATGGAGGGGGAAGGTTAGTGGTGAGACCTTCTCCATCAGCGACTCCCACTACCTCACTGTGTGACATTCCACAGGGGGCTGAGGGTGCTAATTGCCCCTCACTCTTTAAACACTTGTTTTTAATCTTCTTAGATCTCTGAAACCATCATTTTTCAGGACATAAAGTGACGAACAAACATAAAAGTATTAGTTATCAGTGCCGGGATATGAAATTGGACCCTAGTTCTCAGACTCACCACAGCCCTGCTCATCGCTGCTGTCTCTGCAGTCATTGTGGCCGTTGCAAACAGACCATAGTGGCACACAGCGGTAGTTGGTCTTGCAGTCAAACTCTGTGTGGTTGTCACATCGATGTGCCGGTCCCACTGTAGAGAAAACACCACCATTTAGAGAAGACAACCATCAAGAAAAGAACACAAACACTTCTCAGCTATCAAAAGAGAGTTTACGTTTACAGCCATCAAGTTAAGTTGCGATTTACATCCATGTCTGTCCAAAATGTCATCACTTAATCATTTAATCCTATTAGATATTTGTGATATATTGTCATCATTTGGGTATCAATTATTGAGTTATGGCCATGTGAGTTAATAGTGACCTTTCCCTTTGACCAGCAAATTCTAATTAGTCTATTTTTGAGTCCAAGACATTTGTGTCAGATTTGGAGAAAATCCCTCCATGCTTTCCTGGGAAATAGCAAACAACAGAAGGACTTTTTAAAAAACATAGAAAAATATCTATAGCTGGCCTGGAAGCTTAAAAGGTAAAGTAAGGGGGGGGAAGGATATTACTTACTGCACTCCTCTAACGGTTCATCAGAGTTGTCACCACAGTCATCATCTACATCACATTTCCAGTTTTGTGGGATACAGCGTCCGTTGCGGCACTTGAACTGTCCGGGGTGACAGGTCCTGGCGGAGCAATGGGCGGGGTCTTCGTCAGACTGATCCCCGCAGTCGTCCTCGCCGTCACACTGCCATGACTCGGGGACACACCGCTTATTCGCACACTGCCACTGGTGGGCTTCACACTGGTGTGTAGCTGTAGACAGAAGACAAATCAATCAGTTGACAAGAACAAATTGTTACATGAAGTCATAAGAAACAGACTAAAGGGGAACATTAAAGAAATTCATAATAGCTTTTAAAATGAGTCAGCTCAGAGAACACAACCCACCACACAGCACAGGGTCTTCATCGGAGCCGTCATGGCAGTCCTGGTGGCTGTTGCACAGGAAGTGGGGGCTGGTGCAGTTTCCATCGTTGCACTGAAACTGTCCGAGCCTGCAGTGGCGCGCCGGGCAGGTGGAGGGCTCGTCGGAGCCGTCTCTGCAGTCATTCTGACCGTCACATTTCCACCAGATAGGAATACACCTGTTGAAGCAGGAGGAACATGTGAAAGGTTAACTTCATTCCCTTTAACTAATCATGAGTTCATTACATTCAAGAAATATCTACTTACAACTCAAAAATGTAATAAAATATAAAAAAAGAAAATGTCTTAAGTGAAATGTGTACATTTTAACATCAATTAATAAGTTATTCTCCTATTTTATGTTGCAATATTATTCTTTCATCAAAGTTATAATGTAAACAATCATGTGTCACCCTTACTGATCTTTTTATAAATCTGGCCTATATGTACATTATGATTCAAACAGCAGGGGTCACTGTTTTACCATTGTAAACAGAGACTCACTGTACAAATATTTGAGTGTTTAGGAATTACAGGTGATGGATAAGGCAAGTTAACAGCCTATATGAATATTGCTACCAGGATTTTTTTCCTTCCTTAGTAAAGGAAAATAAAATAAAAACACACAAGGTTAAATCAGGACTAAGTCAGACAAACTTTTGTTGTGATAGAAAACTTACAATAAGTATAAATAAACTCACACAACCCCTTGTCTGTTCAGCAATGACCCGCTGATGTTAAAATGCAGCACCTTACATAAAAGCATCACAAGGAAAGAAGACATCTGGACAAACCGTTCATTGTTAGCACATCGGTACTGGGTGCTGCTGCACATGGGAAGGCATCGCGTCACACCTCCTATTTGGACAGTCAGGAAATGGTCGGGGCACTCACAGGTGTGTTCCCGCCCCCCATGGCTGATCAGACACAGGTGAGAGCAGCCTCCATTGTTCACCGCACAGGGATTGTTTCCTGACAAAGGAAGAGCCACACTTGGTCAAACAATCTCACATCCACACTGGTGACTACAGACAGGGATTGTTCTGCTGGTGTTCGATACCTGTATTTAAATCAACTTAAAAGTAGTAGTTTCTATTTGTTGACAACCATACTTGAGAAAATACTTGAGAAAATAGGAGCTGCCTCTTTAAGAAGGACATGCCAAGTTAACAAACAACTAAAAGGTGGTTTTACACAGATTTGAACTCACCAATGGGCTGTCTGTAAGGATGACACACATGGACGTCGAATGGTCTGTGAGTGGTGTTGACCAGGGACTGACGCCCAGAGCCATCGTATTTGTTTCCTTTCTCCACTGAGCGTGTGTTCCAGTCAGTCCAGTAAACAAAGTCCTCGAACACAGTCAGGGCGAACGGGTGAGGCAAATCTCCATCGTACACTGTGTGTCTGTGTTGACCATCCAAGTCTGAGTATCTGAAAAAAAACAAAAAACAGTTAGATGTCTCGCCGCATTTACTGTAGGGGAAACGAGTATGATCCCTGCCTGGTGAATGAACTCACTCGATGTAGCTGAGATGGGCATCAGACCAGTAGAGCTTGTCATTAGTGTAGTCGATCGTGACCCCGTTGGGCCACTCGATCTTGGTGGTGATGATGGCCGCTTTGTTGGTTCCATCCATTCCAACTCTACCTATAAAGGCTTTGTCTCCCCAGTCTGTCCAGTATACATATCTAACAGAGAGCCAAGAGAGTCACTTTAGATCACATGACATCTAAAGGATCAGAAACTATACTTCTGAAAAAAAGACTTTTACTTAGATTTACTTAGAAAAAGAGCCAGACTGGCACTAGCTGCTGACAGGGCTTTTTGACAGGGACATTTCAAATTTGGTTACTTAAGATTTGAGTTCAAGTTGACTGAAATCGCAAAAATGTGGATCGTTGTATAACGGTATTCAACAGTTTAGAATAATACATAAATAAATCATATTTCCCTTTAGTAACAAATTAAAGAAAATGAAAGACCCATAACCCTATGTGTTACCAATAACATTTAACAAGATTAAACTTGAATTAGGACAAAGAGTATCAACTTTGCATAATAATTCTGCATATAAAACATATTTTTCGCAACTTACCGAACTGCTATTTTTTCAAGACCATATCTATTAAATTACTTAATTTCCTCCTTGCTTCAAACTCACCCATATTTGGGATGCAACACAATGGCCCGGGGGTTTTCAAAGCAGTAACTGTTATTGGCATCAACGCAGTGCTCTGCCAGTTTCTTCACAAATCGACCATCCAGTTCAGATACTTTAAGACAATCCAGGAAGCTGTCGGCCCAGTAGAGTTTTCTGCCTATCCAGTCCACTGCGAGGCCCTCCCCATGCAGAACTCCATTGACCACCACCTCTCTGTTGCTGCCATTGAAGGACATCCTCTCAATCACTCTGCGGCTGACGTCAATCCAATAAAGACGCTTTTCAACGCGATCAAAGTCCAAGGCCACCACGCTGGTCAGGCCCTGCAGCATCATGGAGTAAGCCTGTCCATCCGTGGACAGGTTCCTCAGGTAGTAGCGGTTGCTGAAGATAAGGTAGGGCGAGATGTTGCTGTTCTGACGGCAGGTGTGGCCGTCCGGCTCTCGGAGGTATCCCGGAGCACACTTACAGATGTAGGAGCCCAGAGTGTTCTCACAGACCTGGCTGCACACGCTCGGGGTCTCTGCACACTCGTTGATGTCGTCACACGATTTTTTGTCAGACATGAGGCGGTAGCCGGGGCGACAGGCGCAGATGAAGCTGGTGGGTGTGTCGGTGCAATTGTGGTCACAGTGATGGATGGATGGATCTGTGCATTCATTGACACCTGCAGTCAAAGAAGCATAACATAGACAAGGTTATTATAACATCTTTCTCCTGTCTAATATAATGATAGAGAGATAGATAGATAGATAGATAGATAGATAGATAGATAGATAGATAGATAGATAGATAGAGATAGATAGAGATAGATAGATTGATAGATAGATAGATAGAGATAGATAGATAGATAGATAGAGATAGATAGATAGATAGATAGATAGATAGATAGATAGATAGATAGATAGAGATAGATAGATAGATAGATAGATAGATAGATAGATAGATAGAGATAGATAGATAGATAGATGGATATATAGAGATAGATAGATAGATAGATAGAGATAGATAGATAGATAGATAGATAGATAGATAGATGGATAGATGGAGATAGATAGATGGATAGATAGAGATAGATAGATAGATGGATAGATAGATAGATAAATAAATAGAGATAGATAGATAGATAGATAGATAGATAGATAGATAGATAGATAGATAGATAGATAGATAGATAGATAGATAGATAGATAGTGATAGATAGATAGATAGATAGATAGATAGATAGATAGATAGATAGATAGATAGATAGATAGATAGATAGATAGATAGATAGATAGATAGAATAGATAGATAGATGGATAGATAGATGATGATAGATAGATAGATAGATAGATAGATTGATAGATAGATAGATCGATGGATAGATAGATAGATAAATAGATAGATAGATAGATAGATAGATAGATAGATAGATAGATAGATGGATAGATAGATGGATAGATAGATGGATAGATAGATAGATACTTTATTGATTCCAGTTTGGGACATTCTTTCATCGCAGAAGCAGAAGTGTGTTCAGACTTTATAATATAATACTTAAAATAAGTGGAAAACAGATTTAAGAAATTCAAAATAAAATGAAAAAATGAAAAATATGATATAAATTATAAACAATATAAACAAAACAGTATAACAAATTCTGGATAGTTAAAATAAAAAGTCAAAAATACAAAATCATCCAAAATAGAAAAATTAAACAAATGTGAATGACTTCTGTTCTTGTATTTTATGCTTTAGGCTCATTATTCTGACCTTAGCTATAAATATAAGATGCTCAGACATAATTAAATTCACAGTATTATCCTAGTTAGGGTTAGGAAGCTCACAGAGTAGCCTAAATGCAGGAGAAAAAAGGAAAGGTTGAAAGGTTATTTTGTCCAACTTTTCAGAGATTTTCCTCCCACTCACCGCATCCCTTCTCATCGCTGTTGTCGGAGCAGTCGTCGCTTCTGTCGCACACTTTGCTCAGGGAGATGCAGTGTCCATTGTCACATTTAAACTCCCCAGGCGGGCAGGTGGGTGCTAGTGTGCGGCACACGTGCTCCAGCTCATCAGACTCATCCCCGCAGTCGTTGTCGCCATCGCAGACAAAGTCATGAGACACGCAGCGACCGTTCTGGCAGGTGAACTGGTGCTGCTGGCACGGCTGGTAGGTGCAGCCCTGCTCGTCACTGCTGTCCCCGCAGTCATTTCGACGATCACACCTGATTTTAGAAGACACTGATAAACTCACACTGCCAGATTTTTTGGGCCCCAAAGAATATTTCAAATTCTATCGGCAGATACTCAGCTAAATGCTGCCATGATTAAACACCATATCATGTTCCAAACCACATCAAGGATTATTTCTGAAACAGTATGGAGCTCAAATGCTTTTTCTCTCACGGGTTTACCACAAGGTGAGTTCCTTTTTTTATATCCTGCTTCTTTACACATACTCTCTCCAGTACAGGTTAGCTCTGAGTTTTAGCGATGCTTGCTAATGTAAAAAGACCATATTACTTCCAAAACGTCACGCATTGTTTCTGATAGCAACGTTTCTGATAGGGCCGTGGGCGTAAAGCCGGCCCACATTTCCGATATTACGTAATATCGACAGCAAGTCTGGATCATCTCCGTTGTCCCCCCCGTTTGTAAGAGATGTGGGTAAGGAGGAAAAGAGAGAAGGTTGTATTTTCGGACACTTTGTGAGTCTACTGACACACCGGGGACACATATTTATGTATAAAAGACAACAAAAAGTGCATTTTGCATGATAGGAGACCTTTAAAAGAGTTTCTCTAACCTGTAGGAGCTCCGTATGCAGAGGCCATTGTTACAGCTGAACTCATTGATGCCACAGGATCTGCGAGAGCAATTCTGATGTTCATCTAAAGCATCTGCACAGTCTGCGTCTCCATCACACACCCAGTCACGTGGGATACATTTACGCTGAGGGGGTTGGTTGTTCACACAGGTGAACTCTGCGCTTGTACATGTGCGATTGCCTGGAAAAAAACAAAATCAAGCAGAGGGAGACACCGGAAGTTAAATAATGATGGTGATGATCCAATGTCAACCTGCATTTTTGGCAATCCAAACATTCCAAACTGTATTTCAAAACATGGAGCCATGACTTGAAATTCCTTATCTGTCTAATGTGATTGATCCACATTGTTTGAAGTGAGTCTCCTACAGAGGCTCAGGCAGCGCCGAAGTCTTTAGCTTCAGGCATCTTATTGTTGGAGCAAACATTGGTGAGACATAGGAGTCTTGATCCACCCTGAGCCAGGAAGTCAGAGAAAGGAGACATGCACAAAGTAACGAGTGAGGCAGGAGAAATCAGGAATGTCAACTCCATCTACAGGAGACTACAAGATGCAGGGCACTGACTGTCAGTGTCTCCCACACAACACTCCCCCAGTGGTGAGTATCCTAATCCATCAGCGTCCTGAATAACCAGAAGATGAGGGAAGCAGGAGGGGGCAAGTGGAGAAGTGATGGGGAACAAGAGGATGGTCTAGAAAGGGAAGGAGGTGGGGGAAAAAAGGATGTAAAGAAAGGAGGAGTGGAAAGAGAGGAAGCATAGGCAGTAGTGAAAGGATGCATACCACAGTTATGCCTCTGGTCTTCGTCGCTCATGTCTCCACAGTCATTGTCCCCATCACAGAGCCAGGATGAGGCAATGCACCTGCCGTCATCACAGCGAAACTGATCTGTGTTGCAGGTTCTGATCTGTGTGACTGCGGGGGAAAATCACATCATTCTTTTTATTATTTTGTTTTCTCTCTTTTTTTGAGATTTCCAATTTCCTCAGGTACTTCCCCCACTGCTTTTCCACCAATAAGCAAGGCACAATACAACAGTGGCAAAGCTTTCAAAATAGTCATGGCAACTCCACATTCCCATGCATGGTGAGCTATCTAAACAAAAGCCAAAGTGAGGCTCTGTAACCCCTGATGGACAAAGGGAGGGGGAGGTGCTGTTTGTCGGAGGACACCGAGGGGCGTCACCACAGAGGAATGCAGCTCACAATGGGAGGCCTGACTGACCACATCGTCAACAAAGAAATACACCACTGACTCACACTCTGCGCTACATCACTCACAGCACTCTCCCACACCGACACACAGATGCAGACACAAACACACAATAACGGAGCAGCTGATAATGGGCGGGCACACAAAGCCTAAAGGCCCGTTTTTTTGGGGGGGGGGAGAGAGAGTTGCGCGACACTCACTGCAGGAGAGGGGTTCATCAGAGCCGTCGGCGCAGTCAGCCCCCCCGTCACAGTACCAGTGGGCGGGGACGCAGCGCCCGCTGGAGCAACGGAACTCACTCTGGGAACATGTGGATGTCTCTGTGCATGGGACGTAGAAAGGCATGAAATCACTTGATGGATTGGCAGTGTGGGAATCATGCTGATGGAGGGGGGTGGGGGGGAGACCCTTGTTTGTTTCTGACTCTTGGCTTCACTTTGGTTTTATTGTGAGGCATTCTTTTAAAAGAGGACAAAATGGTAATGCCATGCTTCTTCTATGTATGACCACAAATTATGTAAAAAGCGACTAAAGAATCCAAAAATAAATAAATAAATGAAAAACAGATTTAGAAAAATGTAATTCAAAAAGTTAAACCATAAATACGTTTATAAATTTAATGATAAAAATATTTTAACACTTTTCTGACTTTTTTTACATCTCTTCTCTCATAATTTAAGGCATATTAAAACATGTTTTACCAAGACTGAGCAAATTAAAGTTTTAATATGTGAAAATATTTGCATGTGTGTAAAAATGTGAGTATGGAATGCATTTTTATTTTTATTCTGTTCATTACCTGTTATTATATTTTGAGTCCGGTCCTTGAGTGCACCTGAATTTTGTTGAATATTTGTACAATAACAATAAAGTATCCATCTATCTATTTTATGGTTTTATTTACAATGACGGTAGATGCTACCAATGTTTGTCAGTTTTCACTCAATATTCGCTGTAAAACCCTCATAGTTTGGGAAAGGGATGCTCTTGCAGTGATTGCGATGGACTGTTTGACCCCAAAAATGCAATGCTTCACCTATGATGCATGTCAAGCCTAAGTTTTAGCAACCAACATTTGACATTTTCATAACGCACAGGTGTTGTTAATTATGTTTTTTAAAGCTCTGTCTTATTTAGCTTTTCTGTCCCATTTAACTGCCTTAGTGAGGAGCATTCTCAACACCAGGATACCCTTATTATAATGTAGCCAAAAGACATGTTCATGACTGTGACTTCATGAGATAAGTTTTACAATTAATAGTGAAAGAAAATATTATTTAGCATCACGAAAAAACACTGTATGCAGGACTCACCACAGTGTGTAGGGCTCTCGTCGCTCATATCCCCACAGTCGTTGTCTCCATCGCAAAGGTATGAGCGTGGGATGCAGATGTTGGTCGACTGACATTTGGTTTGCTCTGGCTGGCAGGTTCTCTCCGCTGTGATGAACAAAATGGATATTTACTATAAGTAATAAGAGGTTCATTTTGACATTTATCTTGATGATTTCTGTGGCAATGTTAAGATACTCACGGCAGTTTTGTTCATCAGAGGTGCCGTTGTCATAGCAATTGTTGATCCCATTACAAACATAGTCCTTTGCAATGCAGCGGCCATTGTTGCAGTCGAACTCTGTGTTGGGGTCACATGGTTTGAACAGACAGCTCGCCTCGTCACTATTGTCTCCACAGTCGTCGTAGTGGTCACAGCGGTAGTGATACGGCACGCATCGGCCATTTCCACAAGTAAACACTGTGGGCTCACAGGTGTGGAAGGCTGCCAATCACAATTAAGAACATGTCAGAGCTAAGGCCAATGGAGAGGTCCGATTAGAAACGCTGTTGAAACTCATTTTACCTGACAAGGCAATAAAAGATGACAGCAGCTGTGGGACTGCATGCAAAGATATAAGCACATTGATTCATTTGTTAGTGTTCATTTCTTTTAAAAGCGAAAAATTAGGTATGTTTATGTTATCGCGAAGAGCAAGCATACACACCAACAAAGTTGTTGAAGTCAGGTTTATGTCCTAAAACAGAATATTGTTAAAGCAGAAACAGAAAAAGTTGTTAGTATCAGTGAAGGTAAAAGACATAGAGTTGCATCAAGAGAGAAGAAATTCACTCATGCAGAAGGTGAAAGCGCTCTTTGAGGATAGCTAAAACTAATAATAATCAACCGTGAGATTTGACATAACAAAACAAAGAAGAAATGCAAATTTAAAAACAAATAATGATTAGAGCCCTTTTAAGAACATCCTACCACAGACTCTCTCCAACTCATCGCTTCCATCTCCACAGTCGTTGTCGTTGTCACATTTCCACTGGGCACGAATACAGCGGCCATTCATACAGGCGTACTGACCCGGCTGGCAGCGCGTCCCGTTATCAGGGATACAGTGCTTGTTGTCAGCCAGATACCAGCGGCCCTCGGATGGACACTGACACTCAGCTCCGTTGGGTCCTAACAAGATAACATTTCATCAACAGTCCATATAATCAGAGTCAAAGCTGCAATGATTGATCCACAGAAATGTAATTGGCTTTTTTTAATATTAGATTATCATTAAAGTAATGCACAAAATACTGCAAATGAATTGCTTATTCTAATCATATTAGAATTTGTAAGTTATTTTTGACAAACAAAATTACAAACATCAAATTACTGTATTTTCTGATATTTTAGAGACCGAATAATAACCTTAAAAATAATACATTTATAATTATATCAATAGCTAGAAGGATCCTTCCAATTGACAAAGGTTTTAAAACAATTAAACAATAATATGATAAAACAAAGCGTCAGTATGTGACAGTATGTACCGGGTGAGCAGATGTGGCTGCAGCCTCCATTAAACTGCTGGCATGGACTGTCACACTGTTGCTGCTTGCTGCTGGCCAGAACTTGGAGGTCCATCGGCCGAGATGGAAGGTTCTGGATCATGACCGTCTGGTCAGAGCCGTCGTGCTTGTTGGCCCGATAGATGCTGCGTGTGTTCCAGTCAGTCCAGTAGATGAACTGGCCAAACATGGTCATAGCAAAGGGGTAGATGGCTGTGCTGACGATGACCTCCCGATTGGACCCCGTGAGAGAGGATCTCTCAATCTTCTGTCTGATGGCAGAGCAAAGATAATGATAATAGTTGTAGTTTTACACGGTGAAACACTTCAGTATACATTTCAACAGTGGGATTTTTCAAATCTTACAAGCTAGCATCGGCCCAATACAGTCTCGCTTCTTCATAATCCAGGGTCAGTCCATTGGGCCACACAAGACTGCTGTTCACAATCTCTGTCCGGAAGTTTCCCCCTAAGGTTGCACGTTCAATCTTTGCATGGGTTCCCCAGTCTGTCCAATACATGTATCTGTGGAAGGGATTATTGTTTAATCTCAGTTAAATCTAATGAACAAGTGTGGAGTGTGTGTTGTGTGGGACTTACCCCCTGCAGGGATCTAACATGATGGCCCTTGGCCTCGACACATGGGCAACGATAGTCCTTTGAGCCCCATCCACAGACATGGAGTTAATGCTCTGGTTGACATAGTCACTGTAGTAGATTCTTCTGTTTATCCAATCATAAGCAATGCCATCCGGAGCCCCCAGATCTGACCAAACGGGAGGACCAAAGCAACATTAGCAATGGTGTCGGCACCTTCATAGAAAATATTAAATAAAAGTATATTTTGTTGTGTAAGTGTCAAACCTACCTGAAGCCACCTCTACAGGAGCTGTGGTGGGAGAGGACAGGCTGATGTAGCTGATCTTGCTTGCTCCTGCGCCTGAGCTCTGTGTGAAGTAGACCCTGCGGTCTGTGAGGTCAAAATCCAGGGCCACTGAGGTGCGTGGCACGTTTACCACAGGGAAGGGCAGCGCATGGTCCTCCGGGTCGAGTCGGAGGCTGCGCACAGTGCTCTCAGTCGTGTAGATGAGATAATCATCCCTTGACACCACACAGGTCGCATTGTCGGCTGCAAGATTCCCAAAAGCACAGCTGCACTTTTTGTTCTGGTTATCTTTGTCGGAACCGGGGAGGGCGAAGCAGAAGTGGGTACATCCTCCATTAGCCTCCAAGCAGGGGTTGTAGTTAAGCTCCTGGGCGGTGGTAGGCTGAGTGCGCTGGTCAAAGATTGTAACGTCCCTAAGCATGTTGACATTGTCTCTGATGACAGCAGGCTGCTCTGTGCTGCCGGGCTGATTGCTTGCTTGGAAAACCTTCTTCAGGTTTCTGTCCACCCAGATAATACTACTCTCAAACACTGCGATTCCATAAGGAGTGGGGTAGCGGCTGCCGTACCTGACTATCTCCGTCTCCCCTCCTTGAGGGTTGATTCGTGCAATCATATCCAGGGAGTCATCTACCCAGTAGACGTAGCCAGTCTGCCAGTCCAGAGCGAGACCTCGAGGAGTAATAATCCCTGATGACACTAAAACTGTGCGGTTGGTGCCGTCCAAGAGTGCTCGCTCAATTTTTGGGTTCTGACCATAATCCGCCCAGAACAGGTATCTGTTCCTGGGGTCCACCACGATGTGGCGCGGCATGTCCACCTGGGTCTTCAGCAGCACCCTGCGGAAAGTGGTGTTCAGGTGGAGCACCTCCACATACGTCTCAGTGAGGAAGGCGTTGGTGAAATACAGATTCCCTGAGGAAAGAATCCAGTTAGCCCAGATATTAAAAAGCATAAGATATTTATATTTATTTTAAGAAGAGGAGGTCATCATTCTTAAACTGCTGAGTATGATAGTAAAATGCTACTAGCTGACATTATGATGTTGCTTTTATTACCCAACAGATTTTCCGTTATTTCTTCATACATGAGAAACAATGAAACATTGCCCTGCCTGCAGCTGTCTCTTTTATTTTAACTATTCAATAAAATGGTCTTTCCTGGAACTTGTGAGGAACTGATCTCTTCTTTCTGTGAGTTCAGCAGTATGACAAAGCTTCCTGTATGTGGTATGTGTCACAGCCGGTTCAAATGAGTTAGGCTGTCTTTTGGGTTTCTTTTTTACACCCACAGTTAAGTTAAGATATTAATCATTGGGGGGAAATGTGGTTTATTGAAGATGCAAAAGGTATATAAGTCTGAAAGGTATAACACCATCAAGCCCTCAGAAACTTGCAGGGATGCCCAGATCCTGGGAAAATCTAGCAGAAAACAAATTTAGGAGAAGCACTAAAATCAATGCAGTGGGAGGATAAAGTAAAATGGC